>NW_018189559.1:0-337 GCF_001263595.1 Phalaenopsis equestris
GACATTAATGCAAAGGATTCATAGACCATTTCTTTTGGTTTGTCCTATGCCACAAGTAGACAATATCAAATGGTACCACGGTCGTATTTTTTCCTATTTCATCTTTGTGATGAACATCATGAGATGACATTATACGAACTTAGAAATTTAAAAGACTCATATGGGGTTTCAGGTTGAACAATCAATGTTGGTGATATACTATTTTGGGAGACTTCATTTGAAAAGAAATTATGAAACTCAGTGGACAAATCTTAATTTTGTTACCCCTAGAGATGAGGTGAAAAAAATATATATTATAATTCAAAAAAAGTGACTTCATGGTAACAAACATTTTTTT
>NW_018189560.1:0-337 GCF_001263595.1 Phalaenopsis equestris
AATTAATAAACTTGTAACTGAACATTATGTCAAGACA
The DNA here is from genome assembly GCF_001263595.1 of Phalaenopsis equestris. Classification (NCBI taxonomy): domain Eukaryota; kingdom Viridiplantae; phylum Streptophyta; class Magnoliopsida; order Asparagales; family Orchidaceae; genus Phalaenopsis; species Phalaenopsis equestris. The sequence continues at coordinate 38 of NW_018189560.1, forward strand.
ATGAGTTACCAAAACAAGTTATTTTGGAAATTAATAAACTTGTTCATATTATTTTAAAGAAATATATTTTAATTGATGAAGGGATGTTACAATTCCCCACCCCCCCTCATGAAACAGTTGTTAACGTTAAGGTTAGACCATGAAATGGTTGTTGTTATTGTTGGACTAATATACATATATATATATATATGTATAACTATATGTGTATGTCTTCGTGACATGTTGTATTTGTAATTAATAAACTTGTAACGGAACACTATGTCAAGATAATGAGTTACCAAAACAAGTTATTTTGGTAAT
>NW_018189561.1:0-337 GCF_001263595.1 Phalaenopsis equestris
TTGAATTTGTTGTCCCAAAGTTTACAGCGTGTTATATTTATTTAGTAATTGGAGGAAATATAATTAATGGTCAATGAAGTCCATTATCGATTCACGACAATGTCCACACACAATGGCTCCAACCTTGATGGATCAATCAACCAGGCCTAACACTAAAATCATCTAATCGACTTTAAATCTCCGTAGCTTAATATGATCCATCCTTCATTAGTAAGATAAAAAATATAATTAAGTCTTGTTTTAATAAAAATTGGAATACATATGATAAATTTAAAAATACAATATGTATATTTTCATTTGATATAGTTTATAAGCTAGAGAATTCTAATGTTTTGAT
>NW_018189562.1:0-337 GCF_001263595.1 Phalaenopsis equestris
GCTGCTATGGTACCACGATCCAACCCTTCTACCTTTCCTAGTTGATCATTCCCTTTCTATCACTTTCCTTGCCAACCTCCCTTTCCTATCCTAGCCTTTTCCTCTTATATTACCTTTCCTTATAATTTTTTTTTATTTTCCTATGACATTCTATTCCTATCTATTAGCTTCTATTTTATATAAAGTTTTTGAGAAAGCTCAAAGGCTAATATATTAAAAAGAAATAATGATACAGATAAATTGTGTGGGAGGGCCCAAGCATGGCACCCCACCCATACGATAACCACCACATGCAAATGATTCCAAAAAGAGAGAATACAGAAAATTACATGAGAGA
>NW_018189563.1:0-337 GCF_001263595.1 Phalaenopsis equestris
TATTTTTTATTTGTCATAAATTAATATAGGAAAAAATTAATACCTATATCTTCAATTAAATATAAACATTGCTGAAATAAAATTAAGCCAAATACTTATCTCACTATTGTGCTCAGTTTAATCATCCTTGCATGCAAACCTCACCTCGTCATGAAAGCTTTCGTGCATGACCAATCCTCGTGCTCCACTCAGCTCCGCCTCTTTCATGCAACTTCTTATTACAAGCAATGCCTCCCCTCGCCTGTTCTAGTCATGCTTAGGCAGACACTGCACGCCCCTTCCAACACCCGATGCACAATCTAAGCTAGTTGTCAACAGTTCCTCGCTTGCATCTGCA
>NW_018189564.1:0-337 GCF_001263595.1 Phalaenopsis equestris
CCTAAAATTGATATACCTGCAACAAAAATATGAAAGATCCTTCTTTAAAGTTCAATATCATCAAAAATAAGCATAAAATGTATACTTTAAACACCACATTATTTTGGTGTATCAATTACTACTGCTATAGTGCCAGTCTAGGGCTCCATAGCGCCCTTCTCGCTCAATAGTGGCGCTATGGCGCCAAGGGGTGGCACTATGGTGCCAAGAGGTGGCTCTATAGTGCCACATAAAAATCATCTTTTTTTCTCCATTTTTTCCTAATTTTTTCTAAATGTCCATTCAATGTACCTGAAACCAATAACATGCAAAATACATTCCTTTAAAGTGCAATATT
>NW_018189565.1:0-337 GCF_001263595.1 Phalaenopsis equestris
TTGTAAAATCCCCTTTTACATAGTTATTTGAGCAAGTAATAATGTGTTTCATATTACTTGCAAACTTAGTATTTCTTCTTCTAGGATAAAAAATGTAATATAGATTGAGGATTGTTGATGGAGGTAAGGGAAATTTATGAATGGATTAGTCTTGATTATTTTCAGGGATTTGATCTTGAAAATGCATAAAATTAATTATGAATGTTTACATATTGTTTAAAATTGTCATCTGAATGCAACTTACAATCCTCCTTAGCTATTTTTTTTCTTGCATGTCTACACATTTTGATGTAAAGAGACCTTTTCAAGGTAGTATTTGAGTTTTCATTTTTTTTTT
>NW_018189566.1:0-337 GCF_001263595.1 Phalaenopsis equestris
TTTAGTAAGTTAAGAAATTCACAGTTCTCCTAAACATTTTAACATTTTTATTGGAATATTATCAGGTCCTGCAGTTATCACACTTCAATTTCTTTAAAATTATTTTTCACTCTAATTTACTAATGTGGAGATGAAAATAAAAAAATATTAATATTCACGGCACTAAGATAATTAAATTTGATTGTAATTTGACAAATTTTCTTGAAATTTTTAATTAAAATATCTCACCCACCTATCTTGAATATTCTCATAGAATAAATTATTTTCATTTTATCCTTAATACATTTATTTGAACTAAATCTTTATTTTTCTTATCAATTTGTTTTGCTAGTTTATA
>NW_018189567.1:0-337 GCF_001263595.1 Phalaenopsis equestris
CATCATACTTAATTATAAAAACTATGCTTTTATGTTTTTAGAAAATGGAGAATGTTTTTGAAATCTAAAGCTTTTCATTTTTTTTTTCCCCTACATTTTTAATTATTTTTTTGATATTCTCGTTATCAAATAAAATCCTTTTTAATAGTTTATGCATTCATCATGCTGACTAAACTGGGACCCATCAGTATAATATTTTTTGGTTCTCTAAATTGCTTCGAACATGGAGGCCACTATGTTGCACAAGATCTTCGTGCAATTGGAATTGGACGGAATCCTATTCAACTAGAGTAAAGCCTTTGTTTTCGGAAATTTATCGTCCATTGAACTTCTAGGT
>NW_018189568.1:0-337 GCF_001263595.1 Phalaenopsis equestris
CATATTTTTCATTTTTTTATTAATTTTTTAATGGCTTTTCATTAGTTGCAAGAGGTTATAGCAATATTTGAATTTGAATAATTGATAAAAATGCCATTCAAGTATATTTTTGTATGTAATAATATTTGTGGTTATTTTAATATTTTGTGTAAATAGCCATGTTTAGGGTGGTACTGTTATAAATAGCATATTTCGGGTACTCATGTAAATAGATCTATTACAGGGCTGGAGATCTTTCACCACGATTAGAAAAAGGAGAAACTGATGAATTATCTTTTTTACAGAAGTATTAAGGAACAGCCGACACAATCGCAGAATGCTGGTTCAGATTTCTTTG
>NW_018189569.1:0-337 GCF_001263595.1 Phalaenopsis equestris
AAGTTTACCCTTCTTTCATTTGTAATTTTCCATAACCCTCTCCCAAAAGTCAAAGATGATATAATCTCGTCTAGCTCAAAGATGATATAATCTCGTCTAGCTCCTCCTCATTAGGACATAGTTTGAATAAAAACATAAAATACTCGGGTGAAAATGATAAAATTGATTAATTACCTCTAGGTAAAATGCTATTGTCTTCCCCCTCACTATGACTCCTTCATGAGCCTCCAAGAGATTAGCATGCAATTCTCATACAACAAAAAACAAGGCTACAACAGAAAAATAACAGAACTTCTCCCACAGGCGGCTAACAATCAACTCTTCTACAGCTCCTCCC
>NW_018189570.1:0-337 GCF_001263595.1 Phalaenopsis equestris
CAAGGAGGAGTTAGATCTTTTTGCACATGCCTAGCTCCACATTTTGTTTCTCCTTTTTTGTAACTATTTTGATATAGTGATGCAAATCCACACTTTCATGAAACCAAGCGCTTACTACGAATGTTCATGCTAATCACATTCTTCATTTTCTTTAGTATTTTTTGTGGAGATGACTCTTGAATGCTCGAGCCATCCTAAAGATGTAAATTTATTTTTGTTGAAGTTGTAAACTTGAGTGTATCTTGATTGTATTCGTTGTAATGAGTCTGTTGTTGTGCATTTGTGAATCTCGATTTCCCTATTATATTATTATTATTATTATTATTATCATTATTAT
>NW_018189571.1:0-337 GCF_001263595.1 Phalaenopsis equestris
GATTAGAATGAAGGCACACTTGAGCAATGGGAAATGGCACATGTGTGTTGCGTTCTGGGCGCGAGTGTGCTGGGTTGTCTAGGGAACGTAAGTGTGTAGGTACTGTGGGCACGCTGCGCTCCAGCACTAGCACTCATTGAAGTGGTCGCAAGTTTACCACCCGCTCAGTCCCATAGCCAACTTGCGACTAAAACAGGTAGCGTAGATGCACTGTAGTAGTGTAGGGTTAACAATTTTGTAGTGTGGGGTTTCTATTCTATGGAAGTCCGATGTGGGGGCGCTTTGTTTGTGACTCAAGTGCGTCGGGCCTCACATAAGCTAAACTTTGTTTTTCATT
>NW_018189572.1:0-337 GCF_001263595.1 Phalaenopsis equestris
CCAAATGTTGAGCCTGATGGCTTAAAAATTGGCTGTTTTTGTATTGTTGCATCTGTAGGTAAATACTTTTGTCTAGCTGCTTTTAGGATGCATGAAAAGTGCATTTATTATATATTTAACTATGTTTAATATTTTTTTTAGAAATAGCATAGAAATAAAACTATTTACAAAAAAAAATGATATAATTTTGTTTCTTAGTTTGTTAATTTCAATCATTTATTTGAAGCATATAATGTATTTTACAAATTATGAACAGTAAATTTAGATTATGTTTGGAGGAGCTACAATTTATTAATAAGCTACTGAAAAATAATCTATTATTCAAAAAGTTATGGAG
>NW_018189573.1:0-337 GCF_001263595.1 Phalaenopsis equestris
CTGTGATATGTCTGTACAATTAATTTTAGGGAATGGTTTGTGACGTTACCGGTGAATCGAAAGTAATGGACAACTTCTTGGAAACGTTCATGCAAAGAAACGAGCACAAGTTCAAGAATCTTTTTTCTTTTCGAAGAAAAGTGGGCAATTACGTGCAGGTTATCCGAAATTTATTATTTACAAACCAACCATCCTTTTTCATGCATTTTTCAAATTCTCAGACTGATATCAAAATCCAACGTAAAATCTGTTGTATTTATGACTTTTTGTAAGTAAAGAAAATTTGATCTTTGACTTTAATTATTTAGAAGTCCTAATCCTTCTCTATAGGAAGGAC
>NW_018189574.1:0-337 GCF_001263595.1 Phalaenopsis equestris
GGGAGAAGCAGAGATTGACAGCGATGCAGTGGCTGTTGGGGTATGGAATGGTGAAGGGAGGGAAGAAGGGCGAGGTGGGGAAGGAGAAAGGGGGGAAGGAGTTGATATGGAGCTTCTCAGCAAGATTAATGGCGGATATGTGGCTGAAGGCAACACGCAATCCTGATGTTAGGGTTATTGATGTGTAAAATATAAAATATTATTGTGATTTATGTTTTATTAGAGAAAGGAATTAAGGTAGTCTCCTAAACTGGTTATAAAGGGTTAATTACATACATACCACATGAAATATTTTTATTTATAAAATTTAACATCTACGTGATATTTTTGAACTTCT
>NW_018189575.1:0-337 GCF_001263595.1 Phalaenopsis equestris
AGTCAAATCTAAAACATCTACTCTCTTAACTGGGTTATTAGTTGGTTGACATTTAATGTGGCCAAACCATCTAAGAAGAATCTCTCTAATCATGTTTTCAACTAAACCTAATCTGAGCCTTTAACATATATTTTAATTTTACATTTTGTCTCCAAGTTTAAAGCCACTCATCCACTTAAGCATTCACATCTCAAGCAACAATTAACTTAATTTCATGCTTATCATTTATAGGTTAACAATCTGTACCATAAAGCATAACAAGTGTCAACACCATCTATAATATTTTCTATTAAGTCTAAGTGGTAATTTTCTATCACACAATAGGCACGATGCATTC
>NW_018189576.1:0-337 GCF_001263595.1 Phalaenopsis equestris
GTAAACCCTAAAATGACGCCGATTCACCGTAAATCCGGGATTTAGTAAACCCCGTGAATCGGCGGACTTAATAAATCCGGGACGAGCGAAGAGTAGGAATGGCGCGAACAGGCTTACCTTCTGGTAGGAGCGGAGCGGAAGGAAGAATGTAGGCTAGGGTTTCGGGCAGAGAGGGGAAGTGATGAATAAATACTTTAACTAATTTAATTTTTTAATAATTAATAATTAATTTATATAATTGCAAATTAATTATAATTAAATGATGCTGGATCAGCAAGGAGCCCTCCCATTATATCAATTTAGAACTTATTAAAATAACAAATAAAATTTTCAACTT
>NW_018189577.1:0-337 GCF_001263595.1 Phalaenopsis equestris
AAAAAAAAATAACTTTCTTTAAAGTGCAATTCATTCATAAACAAATGTAAAAAAGCATAGAAAATTAAACATGCTAAAAGGCATGCCAAGAGGCTTGATGAGTGATTGTGCTCGACCTAACAAACTAAGAAGCTGTCATATTCAAGCTATCGAAATGATAAGTTATTGTAATAAAATGAGTTGAATAATATCGTAGCCATGTTAGTTAGTCAGTTCGTCCAATTGGCTAAAGTGGCGTCTGAATTTACTTGCCCTAGACCCGAAAATAAGCCAACCCAGTGTGAATATTTATTTGGACCAAGCTATTATGTATTTGATCATATATATTTAGTTTTTT
>NW_018189578.1:0-337 GCF_001263595.1 Phalaenopsis equestris
CAAATTATGTTTCTTAAAAACAATGATAAGTCATGATACCTCTTCCCTAAACAATCTTCTCATCTATCAGTGCCGGTAAATTTACATCTATCCTCCCTTTAAGGCTACTAGGAAGAAAAAAGGCTAAACCTGACCTGGCTCCTAGGTGCTAGAAATGCTTTTCTATATGGTTCAATGAATGTGGACTACATTTCATGGGGTGCTTGAAGTGACTCTTAGTGATTTTGAGAACTCTATTTAAACAAACTTTTGCAGATTCCAAAGGGAGTCTTTTAGAGAGGACGAGTGTCTTCTTAGAGAGGAGGGAGTCTTGGTGGCTTGCTTAGATTTGGAGGAG
>NW_018189579.1:0-337 GCF_001263595.1 Phalaenopsis equestris
ACTTCAAATTAATAGTAGAAGATAAATAATTGAGGATAATTGATCTCTGAATAAAATTTGAAATTTGTATCAGAAACCCTGTTTCTATCATCAAAGGAAATTATATTATCAATTGGAATTTTGTTTTTTTGTTGATGTAAAAGGAGTTTAAAATAAATAATTTTTTATATTAAATAATTTTTTTTTTATTATTATAAATAGAACTATACTTATCTCAGAATAAATTTTAATGTTTTTGAATATTAATAGAATCATATACTTATCTCATTTTTTAATGGAAATGAAAATATTTAATACTTTTCTGATATTATATTTAATAATTTAAAATTCTACTATA
>NW_018189580.1:0-337 GCF_001263595.1 Phalaenopsis equestris
CCCCGTAAATTTACTTTTTGCATTTATATACCCAAATTTTATGATAATATCAAAATATCACTTTTGATGCATAAAAAAATGGTGTGGTTATATATAATGAAATGTAGATGGCAGATATGTAAATATATTGGATTTGAGTGTTATGTTCTGTGTGTAAATCCTCCAAAAACTTAATGCTTCCTCGGTTTTCTAACAAACTAACACGTAATATTGCAAAAATCTAATTAATTCTAAATGTAATGTTTTCCGTTTGATTTATTTTATTTATTGCCTTTATAAATTAGTATTTCAGGATAAAACTTTTCAGTAAACCTTTGAATATATATATATATATATA
>NW_018189581.1:0-337 GCF_001263595.1 Phalaenopsis equestris
AAAAGAGATAAATCCTATGTCTAAAAATGTCATTTGATACACTGGCGTATATAAATGTAGCACATAATTCTAGAAAATGAGCAAGGTGTTAGTTTGGATCCTCATATGGCGTCCCACCAAACTGATCTTTTTGTACCATTAAGATTATCAAAGGTATTAGTTGAAATGAGTTAGTCGATACAACATAGGTTTGAATGCTCAAATAAATTTCATTCGTTTTACAGTTTGCGCAATCCCTTAAAGGACTTTGTAGAATCTATGTTATTATGTGACGTGTTCGTCATTTCTTATAACTTGTGAAGTTCTTTTTATTTTCAAATTTTTCTTATAGTTTGTT
>NW_018189582.1:0-337 GCF_001263595.1 Phalaenopsis equestris
AAAGAATTTATAAAAAATTTAAATTATATTGGTTAACAATGGAGTCTAAAGGCCTTCGTTTAAATAGATCTAGAACTAAATACATGTAATGTAATTCTAGTAGAAATAGCTCTAGTGATAGAGTTTTAGCTACGGGAGATCAAATCATTAATAGGTACGAGCATTTTAGATATCCCGGGTCTCTTGTTCAAAGGTTTGGAACTTCACTTCAATGTTTTGACTGTACTTAAATTTACAAGAAGATCAGCTAAGAAGACAAGTAAATTCTTTCTTGTATTTAAACAAAGCAAAAAAGGTTATTTGGTTTTTAAAATTTTCAAATATTACATCACTGTTT
>NW_018189583.1:0-337 GCF_001263595.1 Phalaenopsis equestris
ATTTTTTTATGTGATATGAAAGATTTGAGTGTTATGTGTGTAAAGAGTAAAGCTTAAAGCTATGTAAATACATAGGAATTGAATGGTATTTATGTAAAATGCCTTTATTTATTATATGTATATTCTCTGCCAAATGACTCTTATAATAAAGAAACATTACATATTTTGTTAAGTAGGTGCATACAAGAAAAACCTCTAAATGTAATACCACAGTTAAATAATAATTATTATAACAAAATGCAAGTTAGCCGTTAAAATTCAAAAGAAAAAAAAAGGGAATTGAATGGGAAAAAAAATTTCCTGAAAAACTAATCTTCAGCAGAATCCTTCAAAGAAT
>NW_018189584.1:0-337 GCF_001263595.1 Phalaenopsis equestris
AAATATTTATCCTAAGAATTTATCAATTTTGTTAATTTATTATTCAATTATTTCTAAACAACATTAAAATCTAAAAACGAACTCACGTGCTCAAAAACAATTACCCGCGTATTATGATAAACTTTGAATCTATACTGACTAGATATTTTATTAATATAAAATTATGATAAAAATATAATGACACTCTATTAATTTTTTTTTAGTTGACAAAAATATTTTATTTCATCGTATAATTTCATATTATATGTGCTTCATCAAGTTTTACACTTTTTATAATTATTATTTTTTATCTCAAAAAATTCATAATACTATGAAAATGCATATCCATGATCACAGC
>NW_018189585.1:0-337 GCF_001263595.1 Phalaenopsis equestris
TTCACGAACAACGAGCCAAATTGACAGCCCTAAAGCTAATAAATGAAGACCATGTTCTATTTTTGGGCATTTGAATAAATATCTTATAATTTTTAGTTTTTATATGTCAAATATCTAATTTTATTATATACATATGCAAAATTCAAATCTTTAGCATTTTATAAAAAAATAATTCTATTCCTAACTTTTTTTAAGTGAAATACATTAAAATTGTGTGATAAGTATGTAAAATTTAAGGTGTTGAATTTATAAAAACATAGAAATTGTGAAATAAACAGAAATTGTGTGGTAAGTATGTAATTTTTCTTATTTTAAAATGAATGTAATACATAAAAAA
>NW_018189586.1:0-337 GCF_001263595.1 Phalaenopsis equestris
ACCATATTTGGTGTGAGAACAGATTAATTATTGTCAGCAATTGTTAATGTCGAACCAAGATTGTGAGAAAAGAATACTGCAGCATGAAGGGCTTGTGGTCTGCAGTTGAGGCCGTGTAGGACAATTTTTAATAATAAGTTTGTTTTGTTTGCAATAATTATAGAACTTCTTACTACAATGGCGGGCAATATGACCAAATTCTTTACAGCTGTAACACTATTTTGTTTCCTTCCCTCGGGTGTGAGAAGCATATGCAACATTAATTATTTCAGATGATCCACCAACTGCACCGATAGCAACTTATTTCGTCAATCTTTGTTCTTCGTGCAGTAATTCA
>NW_018189587.1:0-337 GCF_001263595.1 Phalaenopsis equestris
TATACAAAATGGAGCTATATACATAGGTGTAAGTATTATACATGGAGCTATTAGAGGCAGATTATGTCAAGTGATAATGCAATCATTATTTTAGAAGTTCTTAATGAACTATTCAACGATCACACTCTCCCATGACTTTCATCCTTCAACGGTTCAAAGGGAAGAATGTTATTTAATGCTATATATTATTCAAAATTTGTATATGTATGTAAATCTTCCTTGGTTAAATTACATTTTTACACATTGGCCGGAGCTACAAAAATAAAATATGACACCAGATAAATTTCAAGCTCAAATAAACAGCAGACCAAATAAAATGTGATTGGGGATTGAGATT
>NW_018189588.1:0-337 GCF_001263595.1 Phalaenopsis equestris
TTTTTTTTTTTAATGTATTTTAGCTGCAATTAGCATCTGGGACAGACTGCACTAATAGCCTAAATCACCATAATATCACCATGTGCAAAATTTTAAAGCACACTGCAAGTCATAATTGGCTGAATTGGAAGAGATGGCTAGAATTTAAATTCCCCTCAAATTATATTTGGTGGCTTACATTCCTTTGGCAGAAAGCTTTCATTGGCTGCATTACTCATCTTATTTTGTTTTAATAGGATGCATGTTTTTGTTTTACAAAAGTCTTGTGGATACTCATGCACTATATTTGATGCACCATTCCTTTTCTAGCATCTTTATAAAATTCTTTGTTCTAATG
>NW_018189589.1:0-337 GCF_001263595.1 Phalaenopsis equestris
GCGCATATGCCAAAATAAAAATATCAAAATTGATTATGAAGAAATGCCAACATGCAGTAACCATCAATAGTACTTATTACGTGAAACCAACATCAACAAACCACTAAGCTTCCAGAAATAAGAACTATAAACCCCTTAAGTATGCTAAGTAGGCAAAGGCAACGACAATAGACAGGTGTTGACTTTCTGTGGTACATAAGTTCTCTACGATTCCTCTAATTGAAAATATGGCAATTGGCGATTAGCAATTGTCAACTAGTAATGTGATGCTTCGTTTCAAATAAACGAGGGAACTGAAGAGGGGACGAAGAAGGAATGGAATAGCCGGAAACTCAAA
>NW_018189590.1:0-337 GCF_001263595.1 Phalaenopsis equestris
AGCTTGGTTGATCGTGAATTTCATCTTGGAAGATTTCATATAAAAATGTTATGATATTTGTGCTTGTTCATTAAACTTTATTAATGACACATCAATTTCCCCCTATCTTCAAACATTATTGCTTGTGTCATTCAAAAATATAAATCATTGGATAAGTCCCCATCATAAGTTTAGATATTCCAAAACTTTGCAAGTTAATTGGATCAAAATTCCAAATTTACTCATAAAAATTTCATGGAGTTCTAAAATGTCAAAAATCAGTTCGGAATGTAAAAAAATAGTGAAATATGTACTTTAGAAAAAAAGACATGATGTCAATGTTATTGTTGGTGACAGC
>NW_018189591.1:0-337 GCF_001263595.1 Phalaenopsis equestris
AGCTGTTCACGAACAACGAGCTAAATTGACAGCCCAAATCATCTTTAGTGCTTGAAAATAATGTCACGTCCTTTCACGAAAATACTATCACATGCAAAGCCTCTCTCTCCTTAGATTTTTCTTCCATCGAATTCTATCTACGACTACTATAAAATTGACTTTCATTCACAATTTATTTATTTAAACATATAATTTAATATTTAATTTAGTATTTTTTTTCTTTTTAAAAAATGTAATTAAAAATAATATCCATAGATCACGTTGTTTTCGGGGAGATGCTTTTCTAGCGTTAATTATTATTATAAAAATGTTATGTTATTCCCCACTTCTCATATTT
>NW_018189592.1:0-337 GCF_001263595.1 Phalaenopsis equestris
CCCCCCCCCCCCCCCCTCCTTCAAGGTGCAACAAAGACAGAGAATTCAGCCAAAATAAATTCTCGCAAAACTCATTTTGACTTATAAAATCAGGACCCAGTGGGTGATGAGCTAGTCTAACTAAATTACTGGAAACATACATGATACATTGCATTTTAGAATTCATTTATATTAATACTCAAAAGCGTGGAAAAATCATAAACTCAAAATATATAAACTATAAATAGCTACTAAATCCAAAATAATGACAGTACATACCCAAACCCTGTACAAGCTTCTAAAACTAGACAATGCAATAGTTGTACAAATCCCACATGGCTACTCGCCCCAGTGCTCG
>NW_018189593.1:0-337 GCF_001263595.1 Phalaenopsis equestris
ATATTTCAACCTGTTTTTATTATTTCTTTAGTAAATTATGAAAAATTATTGTACCCTTATTTCAAAATGGCACCATTTAAAAACATAATGTTGATTTTAGAATGGCAACAATGTATTATTTTTACTGGTGACAATTACAATTATCACCATTTTAGTAACTAATCATGTCAATTATATTTTTTTTAAAATGCAAATGAATTAAATTTACTTATTAATTAGTCAATATTTAAACCTCTTTTAGCATGGATAATACTTAAGCTCTGCGTATACATACTTAGCTTAATTTTTGAAAACCTTAATCAGCTGAATTTCATCTATTTAGATAGAGCTATCTCCA
>NW_018189594.1:0-337 GCF_001263595.1 Phalaenopsis equestris
AATAATTACACAAGTATATGTATCGCTTAAGTAATAAATGGATCTAATGGACTCCTGAGTATCAATCCCACAGAGAGGTGGAGTTTCTTATGGTTATAACGTAAAACACATTTATCAAACTATAAAAAGTTAAGTAAAAAAATATATCTAAAGTACATTTAATGTATGCTAAATTAAATTTAGCCAAATGAAATAACTTAACTAAGCTATTTTCTAAACTACAAAGTTAAATTTACTAAGGCTAAACAAAGTTTTGTAACGAAGAGTTCAAATTTACGAAAGCAACCTTCCCAGTTACAATGAGTTTATGGTTAGTGAAGTAATCAAAATCATTTAA
>NW_018189595.1:0-337 GCF_001263595.1 Phalaenopsis equestris
CAAAGAAAAATGACAAGAGGAAGCCAAAACATTTGTTTCAACGTCAGAAAATAAAAATTGCCTGCTTAACATTCTTTTTCCCAAGCTATTTCACAAAAGAATAATCACCTCCAAGGTTAAGATAATCATGAAAACCTTGAGGGAACATAAAGGAATCAGGAGAACCAGAAGTCGCACCACCTCCCTCTAAAACCACATCGATAAAAGGCTGAGAGGGCTGCATTGCAAAAGAATCAAAAGAAAGAAAAGTAGAAAAACGGTGATGGAGAGATCTCACCATCCACGGAGAAGGGAGAGGAGCTCGATATCTCCCAAAATGACAGATCCACAAACCCTG
>NW_018189596.1:0-337 GCF_001263595.1 Phalaenopsis equestris
TATATATATATATGTATGTATGTATACATACATATTAATATATATATATGTGTGTGTGTATTATGTATATATATATGTATTTATGTGTATGTGTATATATGTATGTATATATATGTGTGTGTGTGTGCGCGCGCCAATGTTTATAAAGTTCTACAATTGATTGACTCACTAAATAAAAAACAAATGAATGAAAATAAGAATAGTAAAGTTAGAAATTATTATGAAAGGAATCTTAAAAATGGATGAGTTAATTAACTCTAACTTGTTATTTTAAGTGCACCCAACTACTAGTTTCATCTGAGGAAAAAAGGACGTCGAACTTCAGAATGTATCAAAT
>NW_018189597.1:0-337 GCF_001263595.1 Phalaenopsis equestris
TGAGCCTATATGGTGTCATTCCTATAGGAGTTTTGGAAGCAGTCCTATAGGCTCATAATGCAGAATCAGTCCTATATGGTGCAAATTCTTCCTTTTTGGATTTACGGTCTTTTCCAATATGCTTTAATTTCACGATTGGATACTTCAGTTAAACCACTTGTTTGAGGGTGATAAATTGTGGCAATTTGATGATTAATTTTATATTTTCTCATTAAAGTTTCAATCCCAAAGTTCTTAAAATGGCTTCCCCTATTTGTAATGATCACTCTTGGCATTACAAATCTAGTAAAAATATTTTTTCCTTCAAAATTTAACAACACTTTGAGCATCACAATGA
>NW_018189598.1:0-337 GCF_001263595.1 Phalaenopsis equestris
TTTTTTCTCCTCCTCTTCTCATCAAAATCAATAGATTTTTTTTTTCTATTTTACTTTGTCATTTAAGAGTGAAATAATTGATCTACTAGTCTGTCCCATGTATCTAGTCCTCAAAATAAAGTTAGTGGATGACTCTGAAATGTACCCTTATAAATAATTATTGGTAGATGTCGTCACCTCCCTATGCGTCACCGTGGCATGCAAGTTGCAACCCTCATTTTTTTCCAAAATTTATGAAAATAAATAAGATTATTTAATGAATATTTAGAGCTCCATTTTTTATATTTCTTTTCAATAAACAAGAGAGATAAAAGAATGAAAATAGTAGAAAAAAAAA
>NW_018189599.1:0-337 GCF_001263595.1 Phalaenopsis equestris
TGCTAATTGGCTTGCTAGACATGGTCATCACTCTAAATATGTCTTTATAGCTGTTAATCCCCCACCTCGTTATTTTTCTTGCTCCATGAAGATACTCTAGAGGTGCCTCATTTCAGAATTGTTGCCACCATGCTTCCTGGATTCACTAATCCCCCCCAAGGAGATTTTAATTTTGTTTTTTTCTCCATTTTTTCTCTTGGTTTTTTAGTATTTTTCTCAGCTTTTCATCTTTTTCTACTCTTGTTTGTAATTTCTCTCTAATTTTTTCCCAGCTTTACTAAACATGTAGCAAGCCATGAGATTGCTCCTTTTTTTAATATATATATATATATATATA
>NW_018189600.1:0-337 GCF_001263595.1 Phalaenopsis equestris
TGGATGATCCTATGGAGCTGGATGTTCAATCACGGCGTCCCAATTGCCACTCATTCTTACTTTCGAAGTTTCTATAAATCTATAAATTTCTGTACAAACAATATATTAATGAAACATTTTTATAAAATCCCAACCCATTTTTTTTATTTTTATTAAATTCACAATTATTTAATCTTGACACGTATAACTGCACTAATTTCATGATTAAAAAAATGACATAGGTGCTTGATTTGTAAATATCGACGTTCCTTGTGCTAAGTATGTAATTATCCCAATTTTAAAATACATTTATTTATATATACTTTTAAAATAATTAATAAGTATGCTTTTAATATTA
>NW_018189601.1:0-337 GCF_001263595.1 Phalaenopsis equestris
AATTTTAGTAGAAATTGAATATATGCTTGAATGTGAAACTAAATAAATCATGTTTGTTGTAGTTGATGAAGTAATTGAGCAACCTTATTAGTAGCCCTTGATGAATTATCTTAATAATTTTGAATAGACCATCAGCTCTAAGCTTTCAGCTTTCCAAATGAACCTATAGGAAATCACTCTTTCAGTTTGATCCATACCATGCCACCTTTGAAAACCATAGCCTTGTTGGACTTGTTGGTCTGTGTTCTGTTTAGTAATTTCCTTTGGACCTTCTCATGTAGGGTTTGAATATCCTTGACTAGATCCTTAGCATCAGATCTAAGCTCAATAGCGGGCA
>NW_018189602.1:0-337 GCF_001263595.1 Phalaenopsis equestris
TTGCAACCCTAAACCCAAAATTGTTGATTTTGATCGCTTGATCTTTTGAGAGACTAATATAGGTGGTCCTCTAGACCCACTAGCCCTAGGCTATGGTTTAGTTAGGAACAATACATAGAGGACCCAAATGGAGAATTCATTGGTCCAAAGCTCAAACAGGGTGGTTGGCACCTCAATTTCACAAAAACACCCAACTCAGCCTTTTTGTCCCCAAAACTAACTTAAATCAGTTGAATTCAATTTGATCCCAATTCTCCACAATTTAAATTCTAAAAAAAAATTCATCTTTCATTTGATAAATTCAAACCAAATCCAAGCCCAATTGGCCCATGCTTTG
>NW_018189603.1:0-337 GCF_001263595.1 Phalaenopsis equestris
GTCTATATAAATGCCATAGATTTTTTTTATTCGATATTTTTAATGAATTTTTTTTTTCTCTACAAATGGAATGTGAAGCAAATTTTCAAACTCATCTCATAGTCCATTTTTGATATATTACAAACTTGATTTATTTTGATGCACTTTTGAGTACATGACAAACTATGATCGTTTGGTAACCCGAGTAGCGTAGTGATCGTTTTTGCCATCCTCCACTATTGACTACCTTTGTACAATAATCGCCACCATCAGCCACTGCCTGCAACAACCGATCACGACACCATATATGTAATATTTTTAACCGAACTGAACACGAGCTGAGCCTGAGCTCGCTCGT
>NW_018189604.1:0-338 GCF_001263595.1 Phalaenopsis equestris
TATATATATATATATATATATATATATAGAATAATAAACAGTGGATGGTAGGATCTGGTCCAGTGTAGAATGGTCCTCCACTATATATATACATATTTTTCTTTCAAAGCCATAATGAGTGGCATTCCAGATCAAATAATTTATAGTGCAGTTTAGAAGTGATGGGGGATGGGCACATGCATGGCGACTACGTGTTTCACGAGCCATAATTCAATGCGAACAATAAATATCTGAGAGTAGCTTTTTTGTTGGCAGTGAGATTGTGATTGCCATCTCAGCACTTTTTTTTATATATTTTTACTCAATAAATTTACAAAGTAAATTTATAGGAATTTCCA
>NW_018189605.1:0-338 GCF_001263595.1 Phalaenopsis equestris
ATTCTTAAAGTTAACGATGAATCAATCATCATAGTGGAGCACTCATCACAAGAAAAACTCAACATAAAAATATAAAAAGAAAAGAACAAAGATGTGGCCCACTAAAACCGTTGTTTTCATTCATAATAGAAGAAGTCGAGAGCATGTCATTATTGTTCAAAAAGAAAGAAAAAGAATTTTTTTTTAAAGTTACAGAAGAAGCCGAGAGCAGGTCATGTATTTGTCAACCTGCCATCCTTCTCAGCACTCTCATCCTCTGAATCTGACAACAGTATGGTAAACTTCTCCATGTCGATCCGTTCTGGGGACACCAACTTAGCCTTCACCATGCGTCCAAT
>NW_018189606.1:0-338 GCF_001263595.1 Phalaenopsis equestris
AAAATAAAAAAATTATACAAATTATATATGTATACATTAAAGTGGTGATATAGTCCTCTACTATTTATATTTACATACGATTGTTTTAGTCCCAAAGTTTATAGAAATGTCAAAATATTATCCAAATATTTAAAAATTGAGCTCTAATAAATAGCTATTCATAGGGTGATTTAAGGCCTCAGTTAAAGAGTCTTTAAACTAATTTAGCATTTTTATACTAAAACAACCTCATCTAAGTAGTTGGGATTATCCTATCCCTTAACTCCATGTGTATATATATGTATATATATATAGACACACGCAGTGAGATCAAATATTTTTAAAACTCATATTAGTTT
>NW_018189607.1:0-338 GCF_001263595.1 Phalaenopsis equestris
GGTTGAACCTAAGGTTTAGATTGACTTAGGTTCAATTTGGATTGAACCTAAGGTGACTTAGGTTTAATTTGGGTTGAACATAAAGTTTAGGTTGACTTAGGTTCACTTTGGGTTGAAACTAGATTAAGCTTAATTTAGGTTAGACTTATTTAAATTTGAAGTTGGATTAAGCCTAAATTAAGTAAGACTTAATGTATAATTAAATTTAATTTAGGTTAGACTTAATTAAAGTTTGAGGTTAATTACGCCTAATGTAATTAAGGCTTAATGAGATTAATTAGGTATAATTAGGGTTAGACAAAATTAAGGTTTAAAGGTCATTTAAGCCTAATGCAATT
>NW_018189608.1:0-338 GCF_001263595.1 Phalaenopsis equestris
AAAAACTGTATTTCAATAGAATATAGTTTGAGGGATAAATATTTACTATACATTCTTAATTGTATTCTGATTAAAATAATATTTCTTGAATATTTGGCCAAATAAAATATGTTTATTTGTCAGCAACGTGGATGCAAAATTATAATTTATAAGGAAGTAAGTCTCACTTCCGTAAATCCGACTCTTTTTTTATTGACTGAAAGCTAAAAGCTCATGCAATCAACTTTTCTTCTTTCTCGATACTTTCATGGCGGCCTCCAAAGCGAGAACTCTCTGTCGCAAAATGAAAGAACTCATAGGAGCTGGCAGGTTCTTTCGAAATTATTCTCTTTTCCGAC
>NW_018189609.1:0-338 GCF_001263595.1 Phalaenopsis equestris
TGTGTGTGTGTGTGTGTGTGTGTGTGTGTACTATAGTTGTTATTTATGAAAATACCCTACATATTTCTATGAGTGTGTGTGATATACCTTTTCATGTATTTTTAAGGTGGCGTGTTTATAAAATTTGATCAAGGTTAGGTGTTATTTATGTAATACATATATAAGAATTGAGAGGTACGAATGTAAAAATTGAAGTTTAAGTGTTTGATTTTTGTGTGTGTTTATTTATTTATGTGTATGTGTGTGTACATGTGTCAAAACTTGCAAAGGTCCTTTCATTGGGTGTTAGAGCATCACCGGCAGATTTGTATATTTTGTAGGTTTGCGCCAGACATCGG
>NW_018189610.1:0-338 GCF_001263595.1 Phalaenopsis equestris
CTTTAGTTTTGTATTTATTTTTTCAAATATTTAAATAAAATGGAAAAAAATAGCAAAAATGAAGGGTCAAATGGTCTTTTTAGCTCCTCAAATAGTATCATTTTATTTCCATAGTCTATAAACTTATTAAATTAAATTTCAAACTCATTTAATGTGGCCCGGAAGTCCCCCCATTTAAAGTACATGTACCCATTGGACATTCTAATAGAGAATGAAATTAAAATAACCCAATCTGAACAATCATGGGACCATCTTGTCTAGGGGCGGAACTAAGTTATGTCTAGGACAAGCAATTGATTTCCAAATATAAGAAGACCATCTTGACTAGGGGCGGAACT
>NW_018189611.1:0-338 GCF_001263595.1 Phalaenopsis equestris
CTTCTTAAGCTTATAAACAAACATCAAACCCAATAAAAATATACAGAAATTAATAAAAAAATGTGTGAATGGCATAAATAAAATACGCCACAATAGCCACATAGTGAATAATCCTAATTAAATTATATCATAGATTTAAAAAATGTGTACATGTATGCCTATCATAACTTATAGTGTGTGAAAATTAGTGTGACAAAAGGGACTACCCATGTGAACTTGATAAGAACACCAAGTTTAGTTTTATGCTAAATATACAATTAAACTAGAATATGCCATCAAAATTTAATAATTTTAAAGTAATTAATTTTCAAAGTTATATGTATGTATATATATATATA
>NW_018189612.1:0-338 GCF_001263595.1 Phalaenopsis equestris
GAGACTCTGCCAAATTCTCACCAAAGCTTCTCCAAACTTCCTTGAGCTCAATCCAATCATCTTCCAACCCTCCTCCCCACTGCCTGAGCCCAATTTCAAAGTCCAATTCCAGGGCATTTCTTTTTCATTCCACCAAACACCAAATTGATGTTCCCTTAAGCTTCACCAAAACTTAAGGAGAATTTTCCCACTGAAACCCCCCTCTGTTGAGCACCTTAACCTAGTCCTAGAACAAGACCTCCCCACCTATTAGAGGAAGTCTTGCTCAGAGCATTCACTAGAGCCCAATAATAGTTTTAAGAGATTCTTCATGTCCAGACAAAGCTTCTATAAGCGCC
>NW_018189613.1:0-338 GCF_001263595.1 Phalaenopsis equestris
ACCTCGACTCACCTACCTCTTCTCCTTAGGTCTGCTCGACGCAGACAACTCTCACATTCTTCTTCTTCCTCTTCCTCTGCGCAAGCACACAACGTTGACGTCTCCTTGATCGTAGCTCGGTCCAGGTAAGTCTTCAATGTCTCTCGACCACTTTCCCTCTCCTTCTTCCCTTTGATTTCTCCTCCTTCCTTGGCTACGGCATGATGACATAGTAGTCATAAATTCTTCCTTTCTTCTATAATGTGGCTTCCTTTTCTCTTCCTCGCTCATTATGTTTCGATTCAATCGAATGAGAGTTGCGATTGTTATGTTATTACTAAAGGGGTGCGTCTTATTAT
>NW_018189614.1:0-338 GCF_001263595.1 Phalaenopsis equestris
ATATATATATATATATATATATATTGTTGTGAAAATGACAAGAGGCTTTGCTAGGGTTTCGCCTCATGGCGAACTCGAGCGTCTCCCTTGATTCTCGCTTCGCTTGCTTCGTTCGCAATCGGGGAATAAGGGTTTCACGCTCTCCGTCGGCTTCACCTTTTCTATTGATTCCGTTCGTTTCGCCTTCAACTCTCCTCGTCCTTCGTCTGCAGCTGCGATTCGTTCGTTGTTGCGATGTAGGTCTTTGTCGCCCTCTCTGTCTGTTGCTGCGGCGACTGCTCGAACCGTCTGTAGATCACATAGGAGCTTTCCTCTGTCCCGCTCCTTGCTCCCTGTTC
>NW_018189615.1:0-338 GCF_001263595.1 Phalaenopsis equestris
TATACATCCAAGATCTCATGCTTCGAATATTCATCTGCAACATAGATGCAGTTTCATGTATCAGTATAATTAGATATTGGTCGTACAAACAAGATTAATCTCATTTATTACATACATACAAATTTAGTAGGGTTGATTACATGAGTTTCTTTTTCTTCAATGCATCTGATTGAGTGCCATATTTTTCATTTAATTCTAACGAATTGAGATCATTTTTCATACAACGTGCCTTGGTCTTTTTTGGATTACCTCTACATTTCTTAATAAAAATCATATCACTAGCAGCTGCTATCCTAATAGAGCTATTAGATGATCGACGTTTAAGGTGACAAAATAAG
>NW_018189616.1:0-338 GCF_001263595.1 Phalaenopsis equestris
GGGGGACCTTCAGGTTGCGGCGATAATGAAGACAATTCATCTGATGATATTCCTTTATTGCATTGGAAGTCTGCGAGAAGGCAGGTCAAGACTCGTTGTGGATCATTTGCCCTCGATGATCGACAGAAGGAGGATACTCAGTGTGCTCGCTAATGTGGGTCACCGAAAGATAAGAACACATATGATCCCTCTTAGACTAGGGGTAAGGGAGTTATGGCTGTTCCACCCATGCCTGTGGATATTTCCTCATCATCGCTCTGGTCTGAGGTTGGATCAACTCCTTGGTAGGAGTCCGATGTTGGTTCATTTGTAAAGGTGGTATTTTTCAGCCTCTTGAC
>NW_018189617.1:0-338 GCF_001263595.1 Phalaenopsis equestris
CATATTTTGACTAGGTCGGGTAAGATTAGTTGACTTTGATCGACGGGATCAACCCAGTTGGTTGAGCTTGGTATGTTGATTTAACATCTTTGATTATCTTCAGTCTCTGATGAGTAGTCTTTGGGTCTCCGTGAAATGATCGCTGATATCTTCAGTCTGGTCAACTCCACTGCGAGATAGGCTAGCATATCGGGTCGGCTTTCTTGCGAGGGATGGTTCTCATCACCAATCGAATGGCTTACACTTGGATCATTGTCTTTCTCTTGCCCTTTTGGCTCAATCAATTTTGGCCAAATTGACTTGGCTAATCCAATCAAGTAGGGCTCACGATTTCTTTG
>NW_018189618.1:0-338 GCF_001263595.1 Phalaenopsis equestris
TGTATAAAAACATTTAAAACCAAGAAAAAAATTATTATACTACGTCTAAATACTTCAAATGAAATAAATTAATCATATCATGGTTCATCAAAATCAACGTAATTAATTTATGATATTTTAATGTTGATATTAATTTTTATAATATATGCTTGTGAATTAGAGTAGAAGTATCATCATCTTATTATTGTTATTTCGAGTTATTACGAATTAGGGCTCTCAAAATGACTCGTTGTTTGCGAACAGTTTGTGTTCGGCTCGTTAAGAAGCTCGCGTTCAAATCGTTCGCTAAATTAATGAGCCGAGCACGAACAATTTTTCTTGCGCTCGATATATAAACG
>NW_018189619.1:0-338 GCF_001263595.1 Phalaenopsis equestris
CCCCAACGACTGCAAAGGACTAGTACCCCCAACAATGTCACAAGTATCAATGTGAGACTCTCTCAATATATCTATCAAAGATCACCAACGAACAAGCAAGTCGACCGACCACACTATGGTCGACCAACTTCCACCTTTTAAGTTAAATGAGTTCCCAGAGTGAAGATTGACTGGTATCCAGACAAAATAACAGATCAACATCAACGTGGTAGACAGAATCAAGGACCGCCAACCGGAAACATTAAAAGACGCTAAAATTAGTTATAGATACTAAGAGGCATGACAAAAGGCAATAATTTCCTATAAACTTTATATTAAGGTGGGGGCATATATGTAAT
>NW_018189620.1:0-338 GCF_001263595.1 Phalaenopsis equestris
AATCATGATTCCACCAATTATTTTTTAAGGTTTTTACTTGGACAACATATAAATATTCATATTCATATTCATGGATGAAAATTTTAATTTTCAATTGACAAAAGTTCACAGATCAACCAAGTTTTTTTCAAGCTCAATACTTGAAAAATTGTCGACATAGCTTCCAATCTCAAATAACAAGTTGAGTGTTGTGGCAGTTCCATAGCCAATTATTAAGACTTGTGCCAAAGTTTATAAATGAATCAAAAATTGAACCAGATGTGGAAAAAAATGGATAATTCTGTTCAAAAACTATTGCAAGAGCTTTAAGAAAATTGAGAAAAAAATTATAAAAAAAT
>NW_018189621.1:0-338 GCF_001263595.1 Phalaenopsis equestris
TGCGTCATGTCATATATGAAGCTTGAAGATCTTATTTTTTATAGTGGTTACTGTTTGAAGATGCTATTATTTGTAGATATATTTTTAGGCTGTTGTTTGGAAATGTTTTTGTTTGAGGAAGTTTTTGATTGGAGATTTATGTTATTTTTTGGGGGAAAATTTTTGGTTGAGCTATATTGTACAATTTCCTTTAACTAAGCTTTATTCATTCTTTGACCAAGCCTGCTTTACTTATATACTTTATTTGACTCATTAAATTTTGATGGAATTACATTCAATTGATTAATGAATTAAATGTGCATTTGAGTCTTTTACCAAGATATTTATTATTTAATATC
>NW_018189622.1:0-338 GCF_001263595.1 Phalaenopsis equestris
TGTGAGCCAAAAATTAGGCACAGAGGTGGGCAAAGAGAGCTAAAGCCTTGGAGATGAATGTGAGTGCGTGGGGGAGGAAGTGGGCTTTTATATGAAAAAGGTGACGTGGAGACACTCCGACGGTAGAGTATTTTTCTTTTGTTTTCATGTGATAAATAAGCACATAATATTTGGAATAAAATAATAAAATATGACTGGTGCTGATTTATAACTCTTCTATGAGCTTAGTTATAATTTTTATTTTTATTTTTATTTTCTTGTGTGCGTTCTTTCTTCTCCTTTAAGTTAGTGACTTTCTTCAAAGATTTGATGATCACTAAGGTAATAAATGTTCCAAG
>NW_018189623.1:0-338 GCF_001263595.1 Phalaenopsis equestris
CGCCGTATCAGCTGCGGGGAGGAAAAGTACGGCGGCGGCAGCTGCTGAGGAGGCGGCGGAGCTGCATTTTATGTCGGAGAAGGAGTACTTTAGCGGGAGCATAGTAGAGGGAATAGGGATGAGGAGTAGGGGGGCGGCGGCGGAGGAGCCGGCGTTGAAGAAATCGAGCTCTTATAACGAGGAAAGGTGACGCCTTTAGATTTTCGGGCTAATTTATATTGGGGTTTAGGGTTTATTAATCATTTTTTAATTATGTGGCAGGGGAGCGAAGCTTGGGATTGGGGCAGAGGAAGGGGAGGAGAATGGCGAAGGATTGAAGGTAAAGTGTATTCCTGGAA
>NW_018189624.1:0-338 GCF_001263595.1 Phalaenopsis equestris
AAGCAGGAGATTTTTTTCAAGCCTTTTTTCTAACCCTTCCGGTTCTCAAATGATGAAGCAGAGTAACAGGAATCGCAGGATCGCAAGATAAACAAATGGCGGAATCGTAGGAATTCGGGAATCACAAGATTCACAGGAAGAACAAGGAATCGCAGGATGACAAAAATCACAAGAATTAGGGAATGAAGAAAGATTGAGAGCAGGAATCGGGGAATCACAGGATCACAAGAAGAAAGGAATCACAAGATCACAAGCCGAACGAAAGGCGGATTCGAGGGCACCTAGGTAAAATGCGAAAGAAGCTAAACAGGGCCGCGGGAGCAAAGCGGGGAAGCGGG
>NW_018189625.1:0-338 GCF_001263595.1 Phalaenopsis equestris
GGTGAATCACTGTAATCCGATAGATAGTTCATTCATCAATAAAAGATGTCTTTTGGGATGATTACAAGACTCAATTGTATAATCAATTTTTGGTCTTTGATGAGGAGCCTCAGGAGCTTTCATGAGATGACTAATGATATTGAGGAACTAGACTCTTTTCTTGGTTCAGATCTACCGGAAGGTAGATAGATGGCTTTGCTCGGTTTTCTTGTATAGTTAGCTCGAATGCTTATTTGTCTTGCTTTAGTCTGATTGATTCATATTTAGAACGTTCAATCACTCCTGGCTCAGTTAACCTTTGACCTTGGCTCAGATGAATAAATCCTATTGGGTAAGTG
>NW_018189626.1:0-338 GCF_001263595.1 Phalaenopsis equestris
CAACAGTTAACTTGGCCAAGAAAATAAAACCATTCAAACAATTAAACGCACACAAGTGTTCACAGATTGGTGTAGAATTAGTCAGAAAAAGGATAATATGTCAATTTTGTGTCTATTAGTGGGAAGACATCCTCTGCCATTTCCGCCCTCATTACAAAATTTCATTGCGTCTTATATTGAAAAAAAAGACATAGACCTAGTTATGTTTATAATTACATGATTGCATGATTGCAATAAGTCCAAATGTAGATATTTTAGCAATGTATAAGGTCTATATATTTGAAAATTTATGATGGCCTCTTTGTTTTCAATGAACTAGTCTTAGGCAGTTTTTTTTT
>NW_018189627.1:0-338 GCF_001263595.1 Phalaenopsis equestris
TCGACGGGAGATCTTGCTTGAATACCAGCGAGTTCGGTAGAGAAATCACATGAATACCGACGAGCTCAACATAGGAACTCGTCGTGTCCTTCTGAGATACAAGTTTATAGCAATACTTCAATGGTTGTGATTGACGAGTACAATATGTTTTCAATTGTGCTTTAGGTGGATGACAATTGAATTCGATCCATTAGAATCATACCGCACATGTAATATTTTGGCTTTTCTGATAGATCGAGAAATCTAATTTAATATGAAAATGAGTATTTTGTTTTAAAAAAATATTAATGTTATTTTTTATGTGATGTTAAACATTGAAGCTTTGTAGGTGCGAATAT
>NW_018189628.1:0-338 GCF_001263595.1 Phalaenopsis equestris
CATTTGAAGATTAATTTTCGTCGAGATGCCTTAAATTGTTACTATTTATAATATTACCCTTCCGGAAAGATTAATTGAAAATACTTTCAATGATGATGTTATTCTAACATCAATGGTTGTCATCCATGACTTTTCTTAAATGGAAGTTCCCCTTATAACATCCATCAATCCTATCTTCTTTGAATTAAACTCATAATATTTTTCATTTTAATCAAATTCTCAATAGTTTGATGGCGGTATTTGTAAATATCCATATTTCGGGTGGGCTAGATGTAATTATATATACTAAAAAAATATAAGGAGCATTTATATACATACCACACATTTCTTATATATAT
>NW_018189629.1:0-338 GCF_001263595.1 Phalaenopsis equestris
TGTGATAACAAGACAACCATTAGCATTGCTCACAACCTGGTCCAACATGATCGCACCAAGCATGTTGAGATTATCCGACACTTCCTTAGGGAAAACCTCGAGTCCGGGGAGATTGGTGTCCTGTTTGTGCATCTAGTTGTCGATTGACAAATATTCTCATAAAGAACCGTTCTCGGTAATTGTTTGACAATTTCAAATCCAAGTTGAACATGCTGACATTTATGCTTCAACTTGAGGAGTAGTATTAGAATATTTAGTAATGCTTAGTTTTAGCCATTATTAATTATTGTTTATTATGAGTTATTAGAGTGGATTCATTATTATTCATTTTATTTTCT
>NW_018189630.1:0-338 GCF_001263595.1 Phalaenopsis equestris
GCTTTTTATTATAACGCGTGCCAATTTAGTCTGCATCGGGCCATAAAAAATGGGTTCTTTTAGAATCTTTATTGGGAGAAAGTATAAAGTCTGCGTTCGCATTTATTGGCATAAAGTAGTCATTTTTATCACATAACTAAGAAAAATTTCTAGTTTGTGGTGGTACATGTAGTTTCAGGCTCAACCGTCCATTTCATTGAGCGCCCTATCAACAACCGTAGTGTTAACTTTGGCATGTGGAACATGACCCAAATTTATCATCTTCTGATGCGTAAGCTTTCGTGGTTGGAAGTGGGACCATCTATCCGATTTCGAGTAGAGTTAGGGTCAGCTCAAAA
>NW_018189631.1:0-338 GCF_001263595.1 Phalaenopsis equestris
GGATTAACGTCAATGATAAAACCATAAAGGTATAAGAGCTCCTGACAAGTGATAAGAAACAAAAAATCATGTCATTGAAAGAAGACCAGATCATACACTTAGAAAGAAGTTGCAAAATACAAAAGTTAGTAGTCAGAACTTCTGAAAAAAAGAGCCCAGAACTTAGGGACACCTTACATTGTAGTCCACAAAGTATCAAAATACAAAATTTATAGGCTAACTACTACAAATTGTTTATAGATACTATCCTTTTTCTAAGGCCTTTTATTAAGCCATTGGAAAAAAGCACCATTATGATTTTGTCAAAAAAACCCTTGTGTGCTGCATTATTTCACTAA
>NW_018189632.1:0-338 GCF_001263595.1 Phalaenopsis equestris
ATAAGGTCTACTGTCACTTGTAATGACATATTCGTTGGGTTATATACTGTTCTCTAAGACCTCACTGTTTTATAAAACTTCAATTTATTACATATAATATTCTTTAGTAATAATATTGCATTCAAGGTTTATGCTTTGTGATTTTAACAACCACATAGCTATGTGAGATCATTGTACATGTGCTTAAGGAAAAGAATAGAGAAATGTGACTTCTTTAGGTGGGCGGATCGGTTCGAAGATTCCTCCGCCGATAGTGATCAAGCGTGGAGAGTTTTTTTTTAGGACAAATTATCCCATGACATTCTACATTTTAAAAATAATATTATTATATTATTAAT
>NW_018189633.1:0-338 GCF_001263595.1 Phalaenopsis equestris
TATTTACATATCTAGCACCTAAATTTTAATTTTTAACATATATACCACCTTACAAGTAATATTGTCTATGTCATACTGGATGGTGAGCAATATCTGCATTAAAGGATAAAATATTAGATGTTAGATTTGTAAATACATAGGAATCGGATTCTAAAACTTATTATGTTGTCCTAAATCCAAGAACTATGGAGTATAATATTAATTTTAGCACATTTAATGATAAACTATCATGTAGTGAGAAAATCAGCTTTAAATTTAAAATAATTGTTCAATTCACATTAAGAAGGAGACGCTGCAGATCTCACAAAAATCTAGCGACGCAGAATAAGGTAACATGA
>NW_018189634.1:0-338 GCF_001263595.1 Phalaenopsis equestris
GGAAAAGCAGATATGTGATAATAGTGATGACTACAATTTCATGGATGAGGAGTTTGCCAAAATCAACATGGTTGAGACCAGAGCCTCGACATTCTTACAAGATGTTCCGTAGGACGCTGAGGAGAATGTTACTGACATGTTGTGATGTGTAATCTAGTAGAAAGATGAACACTTCACTTGGATAAAAAAAAGGATGGAGGAGCTCAAAGTCAACTACAGTCTCCTCATGTGCCTCTTGTCGAGGCAAAATATCCATAAATTATTCAGATTGTTGACGACAAGAAGTAATCTACCGCATTGAGTAAGGAAGAGCAGACAAAGAAATAACCTTCTCAGAG
>NW_018189635.1:0-338 GCF_001263595.1 Phalaenopsis equestris
AAGGGGGAACTTGATTTTCATAACTTTAGAATAGGTTCTGAAAGTTGAACTTGCAAATCAAACTTTTCAGGCTAAGATTGACAATTGCAGTAACTTTTCCTTGGAATTCATCTTGTTTCCTTTTGGATCGATGAATTAATCTCATTTCTTTGGGAGCAATAACAAAGCTCCAACCCTGATACTACTGATATGCCACATATATTTGTATGAGCTGCCCGTGCCTCACAACACCTGGTGCGTGTTAAGTTTTGGCATCGTTGTCAGGGAACGACATTGATTTTGATTTAGAAAAATTTTAGTTGACCTTGCAATTCTTTGACTTGAAAATTGTGTTTTTT
>NW_018189636.1:0-338 GCF_001263595.1 Phalaenopsis equestris
CAGGACTTTTAGAGGAAGAAACTGATATTATTTTTGATAAATTATCGAAGAACAAAATAATAAATCATGTGTTTCTCTCGAAGTCAATGGAGTATAAAGCTAGGTTGATGCGAAGTGAGCTAACCAAGTGAATTAGTTTTGTGGAGATGAATGAGGGCATAATTTCATTAGATTGAAATTACTTAGCATTTTATTTTGAACGTATGAATATATAGTGAATTTGAATTCATAATTTGCTGAGTTTATTGGAACTTTTAGTGCTCAACATACTTTGTTTATCTATGAAACTTTTTCCGTATTTTGAATGTATCTCAATATGGATGGTTTGTTATTTTTTT
>NW_018189637.1:0-338 GCF_001263595.1 Phalaenopsis equestris
TAAAAATTTAAATAGTGATATATTTTTCTTAATATAAAGATGAAATTTAACTAAATCCTTTTGGGGCGTAGTGTCCCATATTTTGCGAATAGATGTAACCGGATAAAGTGATAGATATTATGAGGAGAATGCTAGAGAGAGAGAGAATGACCAATGTGACCTATTTTGGGGGGTGTATTGATTTCGAATCATCGATGACCTGCATGCCGCGGCTCCTCCTCTTGGGTTCACTGAGTTGCAATATTTACAAGAGAGAGAGAGAGACATTGCATCTTCCCAACAAAGTAAAATAATATTGTATTTAATATGTTATTTTAACTTATCTTATAATTTTTTTT
>NW_018189638.1:0-338 GCF_001263595.1 Phalaenopsis equestris
TATATATAAAAGATAATATAGTTTTTGTTATAAAAACGCTACTTAAACATAACATACCATATTACTAAATACTGAAGGCCGAATCAATGGAAAAAAGAAAAAGAAAACCCTAAAAAGCCACATCAGAAACTGAGAAACCCTAAAGAACGAGGAAGAACGAGCAAGCATTGCTCAGCCACGTGGTGAAATGCAGAGCGCCGCCGCCCGCCATGAGCCAACCAACCTCTGTGGGCCCTTCCCTCCATGCTGTACAAACTTGTGAACACAATGCCTCCTTCCCTCTCTTCCTCCCCCCAAAAAGCACACTCATTTACATCACCCCTCTCTCTCTCTCCCTC
>NW_018189639.1:0-338 GCF_001263595.1 Phalaenopsis equestris
ACAGGTTTAGGAGAGATCTGGAGGCCCTCAACCCTGTACCACAAAATAAATCTGAATGATGATGATTCCCCTTCTGTATGATGCTGTTATATTTTTCATAATCATGCAGGTGGCATCATTAAACAGGTATTTGTTACCTTTTCTGATGTATCAGTAGTAATTTTTCTGCATCTGTTTGTTGAAGACATTATTATTTAGAGGAAGGCAAAAATGATCATGTTTCTAGCAGAGTATGCTTCTAATATCACAGAATGTTTTCTGTTTTGACATTAATTGGTATTGCATGCTCTTTTGTAAATATAGGGTCTGTTTGGGGCAGTTTGTGCTTTTCAGGATAA
>NW_018189640.1:0-338 GCF_001263595.1 Phalaenopsis equestris
ATTTTATTGCAAAAAAAAAAACTTCTCATCACAAGACTTTTAAAAATTTCACAAAAATTTTAAAATTTTTTAAGAAAACAATTCCACACAGAACTAAAATGCAGGCAAAATTTCACCACAAGCCCTTAACTTTAATTACAGGCGATAGTTTATAATCCACTTGGGTCTTCAGGATTTTTTTTTTAATATATATATTCTTTTAAATTATTGTTTACATTGTTCACATTTTTATTCTTGTCGTATAAAATATATCTTTTAATTTTTAACAATATAAAAGATCAATTAGAAACATACCACCAAATGAGAATTTTATTCTTGGTTGAAGTGGAGCAATTCTT
>NW_018189641.1:0-338 GCF_001263595.1 Phalaenopsis equestris
TTTTGAGAGAGATTTGTAAGCTATTTTGCAAAGAAGAATCTAGATCTCAAGTAAAGTTTATTTTCTCAAAAACACTATAATCTAGTATCTCATGCTAGAAATGGCCAATATCATGCCTTAAAATTGGAAGATTGTGATCTAAAGGGTTATGCTAAGGGTCAGGCTTCTCGCTCAAAGTAGAAGTGTTTGGGTTCCTCTGTACTAATCGAAGAGGGCCTGTGCAAGAGGTTTCTCTACCCGCAATCTCGAGATAACTTGAAGAGTGGACACAGGCATAAAGGAGGCCAAACTATTACAAATAATTTTGCATTGTTTGAATTTATTTCTCACCTTTTTTT
>NW_018189642.1:0-338 GCF_001263595.1 Phalaenopsis equestris
TCCTTTTGCTCCAATTACTCCAAATTCTTCAATTTCATGTTCCTATAACAAAAAATACATGAAAAAATACCTTTAAGTGAAATATCAGTATAAAATATAGCATTAAAATTAATTCATTTTTAGGCACATCAGACGGCCTTATCAAGATGTTTCTGCTCCTCTACCTCATCATCTGTTGTTTAATGATCTCTTGTCATTAGGCCATACTCACTAGAGTTCAACACCCTATTCATAGTTATTGAGTCAGCATGTTGAAATACCAATAGCTGCTTGCTAAGGATGACTAAGGGCTTGTTTGGGAGAGCTTATTTGGTGCAATGGCATTTTGAAAACGCACC
>NW_018189643.1:0-338 GCF_001263595.1 Phalaenopsis equestris
TGTTTGAAGTTGCTTGTTGTATATGAGAAATGCGTCAGCACGAATCTCGAGAAAATTTAGCAAAATAGGAGAGGAAAGTTCGGCAAAAAAGGATCCACAAAAGGAATACCATAAGTCACTTTGACGGAAGATTAAATGACTTGACGGACAAAGTGCATACCCCTTTAATCGGAACCAGAAGCCGACCAGGAACAAGTAGTTCAAATCAAACAACAAGAGACAATAAGCCGAGAGAAGTCACCAACCCAAATCTCGCCCTAGCAATATCATCCATCTCATAAAGAACCCACAAGACTCTTCATCGGGAGGGTGAGGGTTCTATCATGATCTACGCCACA
>NW_018189644.1:0-338 GCF_001263595.1 Phalaenopsis equestris
CCCCTCCGCCTCCCCCTTCAGGACGTCTACAAGATCGGTGGTATTGGAACCGTCCCTGTCGGTCGAGTGGAGACTGGCGTTTTGAAGCCTGGCATGGTAGTCACCTTTGGTCCCACCGGTCTCACCACTGAAGTAAAGTCCGTTGAGATGCACCATGAAGCTCTTCAGGAGGCCCTCCCTGGCGACAATGTCGGGTTCAATGTGAAGAATGTCGCAGTAAAAGATCTGAAGAGAGGTTTCGTCGCCTCGAACTCCAAGGATGATCCTGCCAGGGAAGCCGCTAACTTCACTTCCCAGGTCATCATAATGAACCACCCTGGTCAGATTGGCAACGGCTA
>NW_018189645.1:0-338 GCF_001263595.1 Phalaenopsis equestris
AACACCGCCCTGCACTGCCTTCTCCTTGTCAAGTGTGAGATTTTAGACATCTTTGAATGCAAAGATCAACATCTGGCCCGACATTCAAATTTAAGAGAAGTGCAAACAACCAATAGGAATGAGACAACTCAGGGAGTTCAGATTTTGAGTTTTAACCACTGGGGCTTCTTGATTTTTGTTTTTTTGGCCCACTACGCCAGTCGGCTAGGCTAGGGCTGGTGGCTAGAGTGGTCAGGGGAGCCAAGGGGAGCTTAAAGATGATTATCCCTGAAGGTTTGATGGTTGATGGAAGATATATTTGGGTTTAGCCAAATATGAGAAGAGTTCCCCTAAAAAAA
>NW_018189646.1:0-338 GCF_001263595.1 Phalaenopsis equestris
ATCAAATATGTAAGAATCATCTCAACTATCATGAAGAACTGAAGTTGTACATCACAAAAGCGAAGCATCAACCCATATTAAAATAACTCGAATAAATAATTTATTCTCTCAATGAAGTATTTAATCTATTGCCCTTCTTAGATGATCTCATGTTGTGCCTTATGGAAATTCAGAAATTCTCAAGTCTTAACATATCGTAATTAGACTATGATATAGCCAAACATTCACAACCTGTATATCATAATTATATTACTACCCCTAAACCTCTCAAAAGATCACACATAAACAATCATCCTTATAGATTTAGAACGACTGATAAAATTATCACACATCTACTT
>NW_018189647.1:0-338 GCF_001263595.1 Phalaenopsis equestris
TAAAATGAAATCCCAATTTTCTTTTGACCCTCGACCGGGGCTAAGAAAAATCGATGTTCTTAATTGTCCACTTCATTAAAGTCACCATAATAGATTTAGTTTGCATAAAAACAATTCAAAAAAGGTTTTTGATCATTTTTTTCAAACTCAATATTTTTTTAAGAAAATTAGGATTAGAACTTTAATATAGCCAAAAATTTAAACTTCAGGATAGACTCAAAGCCAGTAAACTAAAACTTTTCAAACTTTAGGTTCCACTTGTTCTTCTTAGGATCAATACACGGATTCAATTTCATATACTACTTGGTCGGCAATGCTTCATAACATTTAGTTTGTAG
>NW_018189648.1:0-338 GCF_001263595.1 Phalaenopsis equestris
AGGAGGGTCAATCATCAAACATCATATTGTTATATACCTCATCACCAATCGACATTGCGACCAGTGATTGTCCATCACCTTAACTCGGAACGATCAATCATCAAACATCACATCATTATATATCTCATAAACATACGTCGCGATTAGGCAAAATATTTTTTAATAATTGATTACTATTTTCAGTACAGTGAGTTAGCAGTGTTAAATAGAAAATTTATATATACGTCATATAATTTTTATGTATTTATTTGTATATTATAAAATTTTGATATCTACTTATCTCAAAGTGATATTGGGAATCATTTTTGACCTTCTATTTTAATTTCTTCATTTTTTTT
>NW_018189649.1:0-338 GCF_001263595.1 Phalaenopsis equestris
CGTTGGTTTCTAAGTACATTGGTATGATGTTTTGCTCTGGGCCTTCGTTCTCCCTAGGGTTTATTTGGTTTGAGATTTTTATGGTTTTTCGTTTGTTGGCCAAAGACTCTTTGTTCCAAGATCTGTGATGCTTCGTAACTAATCTTCATTTTTGCTCCATGAAATTCATAGTTTTTTTAGCAAGTAGTTGAACTTTGCCCTTTGTATGAACCAAATTTCATAGTTTTTATACATTTGTACACATGTAGATAATGCTTATGAATTCCTAAAAGCTTAATAAATTTTTATTCCCTTCAAGTTACCATCTCATCATGCCATTTTTTAATGAATTGATGGGC
>NW_018189650.1:0-338 GCF_001263595.1 Phalaenopsis equestris
ATTAATAAGGTTTAATTTAGGTTAAACCTAACTAGAGTAAGGTTTAACTAAGTCTAATGTGGTTAAGATCTAGTTAATTAGTTAGGTTTAATTTAGATTAAACCCAATTGCATTGGGTTTCACTAAACCTATTATGGCTAAGACATAGTTAATTAATTAGGTTTAATCAAGGTTAAACCTAATTAAAATAGGGTTTAAGTTTAAGTTGGTTCGGACTTACACTGAGGTTCAATATGGATTGAACCTGAGGGTTAAGGTTAAGTCCAATTTTGTTCGGACTTAGGGACTGTTTGGGTTAGCTGCAGCTTATCCTACTTATCAAGATAAAGCAGTTTATC
>NW_018189651.1:0-338 GCF_001263595.1 Phalaenopsis equestris
AAT
This sequence comes from Phalaenopsis equestris, assembly GCF_001263595.1. Taxonomy (NCBI): domain Eukaryota; kingdom Viridiplantae; phylum Streptophyta; class Magnoliopsida; order Asparagales; family Orchidaceae; genus Phalaenopsis; species Phalaenopsis equestris. Next base: position 4 of record NW_018189651.1, read on the forward strand.
TGAAGTTATTACTCTACATCTTAACCAACTTATAGATCAAAGCAACTTTATTTTTAAGAAATTTATTATTTTACTACTAACTTAAGAGACATAGAATTTGAGAACTTAAAATCTTATTAGTATATTAAAATAAAATGCCAACAAAACTATGAAGTATATCTAAAGACATAGTCTCATGTATGAAGCAGGTACTAAAAGAATTTATTCAGTTATATACATTTTTTTATGCTTGGATCATCACATCTAGTATCATAATATGACTTACTTTAATAATGTCATTCTACAAGGTTCTATGTGGTGCATATCCTAAAAAAAGTTAGTATTAATCTGGTATT
>NW_018189652.1:0-338 GCF_001263595.1 Phalaenopsis equestris
ATTAACACCCTCTTCACCATGAAAAAATATTATATGAGGACTCCTAACTTAGATCTACATTCGAAGCCCACTGATATGTGGACACGTGGAGGTGATAGAAAAATTTTAAAAAAATCATTTTAGCACTGTGGAATATTCCTTCAGTGTTATTCCGCATTATTCAGGTATTATTGTGATTTTAAGAATATTTTTGATATTATAATAATACAATAATACATCACTATTTTCATAATAATACCTGAATAATATGAAATAACGTAGTAGAATCTCCTATGTTACACTTATTTTCTTAAATCCACGTGATTAAATCCACGTGACCGCAAAAGAACTCCAAACCT
>NW_018189653.1:0-338 GCF_001263595.1 Phalaenopsis equestris
GACACTCATAGCCACAATGGTGACTCACAAGATCTATAAGAGAAAGTCAACCCCTTTCACCACAAAGTTTTTAGTGATAAAGAACTAATGTCCTGACGATTTGTCTTTAAATATTAGATAAAAGACAATGACTTTGGGGTAAAGATTGACTTGCCAGATTTTGATGATCGTCTGGATCCAAATGAATTCATTGGGTAGCTACAAATAATGTAACAAGCTTTTGAGTTCAAGTACATTCCCCAAAACAAGAGGATCAAATTGACACCTATCAAGTACAGGAAAAACACTTCTTTGAAGTGAAAAAGTTGAATAGTCTTTGACTACAGAAAGAGAAGAGT
>NW_018189654.1:0-338 GCF_001263595.1 Phalaenopsis equestris
AAAGTGCAATATCATTAAAAATGAGCATAAAATATGTATAATGAAGGTAACACATTTTCAATCAAGTCAAAATCTCCCAAACTTCACTTTACTTATCTTCAAGTAACTCTCCTATTTTATTCACCATATGCTTTCACTTATGATAATGGTTTTTGTTTAAAATTCCTATTGCTTTTCCCCATAAATGAGATAGTGTAACTTTAGAAAAATTTATAATAACTCTATTTGAAACTAGGGTATAAGAATATCTCGTAATCAAGTTAGGAATTCTGATTTTCTATTAATTTTAAAAATAATTATAAATTATCAGACTTAGGAATCCTAGAAGAATTAAAAGA
>NW_018189655.1:0-338 GCF_001263595.1 Phalaenopsis equestris
TATGCTTTCCACTTTTATTGTTAGAATTTTTTAGAAGATACATACTTAATGACAACTATTATATTTTACACAAGTAAGTTGTCCAAAGCAAATTTTGTGAAATCAGAAAGAAGTTTGTACAATTTTTTCACCGATATCAAAAAAGCTTTTTGTTGAGTGTTTCCCCTTGACAAAATAAAAAAGGTCATGCCAAAAGAATCCTTAAAGATAATGCTTATAAATTAGCAATTATATCGACAATGATAAAATGCTCATCATTGGCAAACCAGAAGTTACTGATAGCTTAGTTAACCTTTTAGAAATGAAGTATGAAATGGATATGTGGCTAAATTAGAAAA
>NW_018189656.1:0-338 GCF_001263595.1 Phalaenopsis equestris
TTTACATTAATCTTATGATTTTATAGAATGCAATAGTTGGTTATAATTGAATCTTTCTAACCCTCTCCTGCTGTGGGAAATGAAGTATTTGTAATCATCAATATATAATGGATTTTTATAATTGAGTCAGGTCTCGTGATTTATTTTCTTTACGGTGCTTTCCATGTAAAAAATTCTGATGTCACCCCTGGTTATTTTCTTTTATCTGAGCGTATGCTGCATTTTCATGCAACACTAAGACAATAATTTGTTTCTCTACTGCTGCGAATTTTCAAGCAAGCATCAGTAATAACATATAATAATCAAAATGATGGGTGTTGGGCACCAACAATCCAACA
>NW_018189657.1:0-338 GCF_001263595.1 Phalaenopsis equestris
TAGAATCCATGAAGTTGAGGCTTCCTCAATCCCCGTGACATTCTGCATGACTTTTTTTGATCTTCTAGAATGATTGCAAAATTCCACTAGAATATGTCTATCTTTTATAATTCTATTGTTAATCCTTTGTTTCCACTATACAAAGGTTAGAGGTCATAGTTTCACAAAATATTTTAACATCCAAGTTGGCCAGACAACGAGTAAATTAAGATCAGAGGTTAACTAAGAACAAGATAATGAAAGCTCAAAGAAAATGCTCAAAGGAAAACCATTACGAAAAAACCACAATAAAATATACTACTCTTTACATCATAAAGGCACAAACGGAGAAAATCATA
>NW_018189658.1:0-338 GCF_001263595.1 Phalaenopsis equestris
TGCCAACCATTGCCTTCCACCATGTCACCGCCACACGCCACCTGCCAGCAGGCCACTACCGGGCATCACCTTCGGCTAGCCATCACAGCAGCCTCCACCAGCTACTGCCAGCCTACCAACATCACCACAACCTCCAACCGCAGAAAAACTACCATCATCACAGTCGCCGGCCGACCACCACAACCGCCTCTACCAACAACTGTTGCCAGCCAACCACTATAATTGTCACCTACAGTCGCAAGTTGGCCACCACAGCCGACAATAGTCGACGCCCGCCACCGGCCGACCATCACTACCGCTCAGTGCCAACAAATGCATTACTTTGGAAATACATTATT
>NW_018189659.1:0-338 GCF_001263595.1 Phalaenopsis equestris
TTACATTGTTCAATCAATCGAATTTAGTATCATTGGGATCTGCATTTTGTACAACTTTGCAAATTGGCATTGCTCCCAACCGTCCTAGGTCTTCTGTTACCAGACTCCTGGTGGAAATAGATGTTACCTTTCCTTTTCATGAGGTACCAATTGAAGAGGCACAAATTGTTAAATTTTCCTGTGGCTATTGCAAATATTGAATTTGAATACAAGAACCAATTTGTGGCTATTCCAAATATTGAATTTGAAGACGAGCATTAATACTGCTCTTTCTGTAAGATCTTTGGCCACACTCTGCTTGCCTCAAGGTATATCTAAGAACTAAGGGAAAAAAAAAA
>NW_018189660.1:0-338 GCF_001263595.1 Phalaenopsis equestris
TTTGTGTTTATGGTGCCCACTCCACAAAAAAATATTGAATAACCTTTCAAGTGAAGCTTGAGTCCTAGATTTGATCCTTAAAACATGTCGAGCATAAAGTAGAATAGTGGTTAAAATACTTTTAAGCAAAGTAATTCTTCCCTCAAAATAAAGGAAAGAGTTTGTCCATTATCCAATTATAGTTTTGATGCTTTCAACCAAAGCATCAAATTCCATATATTTCTTTCTCCCCATAAACAAATTCACCCCCAGATAATTCAAAGGCATTTCAACAATAGTAAAGCCTATAAAATCATTGGCTCAAGTTCTTAATGAATAACTCACTTTCTTCTCAATAA
>NW_018189661.1:0-338 GCF_001263595.1 Phalaenopsis equestris
TATTCATAATGAAATATCAAATTATATAGGTGATTCTGCCTAATTTATTGCTGAAAAAATTTATGTATATTAAATTATTTCCTGTAGTGACAAAGTCTAATTTTTATTCACATTACTTCGGTTGAATTTAATAAATTTAATCCTAGTAACTCATATTTTGATATGTAAATAAAAATCATATTGTTTACGAAATAATTGTTTTAAAATTATGTTTTTGTTTAGTGGTTTGTAGGTCAAAACTCTTTTCAATATTAACTAGCTGAACAGATGAGCCCACAAAGTGATTATTCTATTAGAAATCAATGATTTTCTATGATTTAGTGTTTACCTTCTAGATT
>NW_018189662.1:0-338 GCF_001263595.1 Phalaenopsis equestris
TTGAAATTCGTTACGCTCCCGAACATGCCTAATTCCTGATCCCTCTCGGTCTCTCCCTCTCGGCGACTTCAATGCCCCGATGACCACAAGTCCGGTGACTCACACATTCCGATGCTCAAAGGTATGGTCGGATGCTCTTACTGGACATTTGCATGAGGATGTACTCTGGTTTATGATTTTTGCTATTAATATCCTTCTTGTGAATATATCTAAGGTGTGAACCCCTTTGATATCTCGGGTCCAACATTCTAGGTGATGGTGAAGTGTGTGAAAGAAAAGTATCGCTTAAACTGAAACGAAAACTTTTTAAGATGGTGGTGAGACCTGCAATGTTCTAT
>NW_018189663.1:0-338 GCF_001263595.1 Phalaenopsis equestris
AAAAAATAATATCTTTCGTGGTATTTGTGGAGTATATCATCATCAAAATTTGGGCCCTTGCTGAGGTCTTGGAAGCTCCTATAAGGTGGTTGGTAATGACGGGGGGAGAGCTGTGCTAATGGTTTCTCTCGACTTGATATATTAGATACACATAGATGAATATCTTAAATATTATGGCAGGATAAATAAAAATTAAACGCGATGAAAATGACATCATTATCATTAAGTGACTATGATAATTGATACTCGAGTGATCAAGCAGAGGAGGTCGAATTCATTTATGTTGTATTATGATTGTTATAATTATAAGTTTTTTTTTTTTTTTTTTTTTTTTTTTT
>NW_018189664.1:0-338 GCF_001263595.1 Phalaenopsis equestris
CCATACCTAGCCACTGTTGATGGAAAGACTTCTAGCTGACTGAGCTTCCCATTCATATGACCCTAAACCGGGCACAGTAGGCAAATGATCAGCCTCTTTCTCTCTTCTGCGGAAACAAAAAAATGGAAGGCCCGTGTCACTGACTTTGATCTACTGTGATCTGAGAAAGCTCTTATCCTAACCTAACTTCTCACCATCTTATCTTCCTCGTAAGATTTTCATTTGAGGAAGTGAAATCTCAACAAAGCGTAAGAGAATTTCATATGCTTCAACTCCAACATGACATGTAGCCGATTGCCAACCTCCAAGAAACACATCCAAGTTGTCCTATATCGATT
>NW_018189665.1:0-338 GCF_001263595.1 Phalaenopsis equestris
GTCAAAATTTTGTCTCGGCCACTAATTTTTTGTAATTTATAATCATGAACAAATTTTCTAAAATGCCCGATCAAAATTTAATACAGATTTAAATATAAACTAAATTAAAATAAAAAATTCTAACTTAATTTAAACAAAATACAATAGAAAGTTAATTTACTTTTAATATTTTTAATATTAGTATAGTTTAATAAAATTTGAAATTTTAAAAGATTTCTTTACTAATCAAATTTTGTAATTATAAATCAACAAAAATTATCACGCGCGAATTATAATTTTATTTTTATATTAATAAAATTTAAATGAAACTCATATCAATTGAAAATTTTAATTAAAAA
>NW_018189666.1:0-338 GCF_001263595.1 Phalaenopsis equestris
AGTGAATTGTGTCAATAGGGACCTCGATAGCCCTAAGGTCAGAGGAACGAAATTATCCTATGACTATAGATGGAGCTCTAAATGGGGGGGTGGGGGGATTTTAGCCGCCGAGGCAGCGTGGATGTTGCGGGAAAGGAAGAGAAAGGGAGGTTCAACTACAAAGTTTGAGTGCTCCCAACAAAGGGACTTACACTTGTCTAGATCGGGAACCTTCTAACACTCTAAACGCACAAGACAACCACTTAACTAGAAATATATGATGGGTCAGTTGAGTTGGAGAAGCATAGGGGCTTCGCCTCGAAACATGCAAATATGAATGCAGTTATCCACCAGTCGAG
>NW_018189667.1:0-338 GCF_001263595.1 Phalaenopsis equestris
TATATATATATATATATATATATATATCATAAGACCCATTTGGTTGCATCATATTGAAAAGAATAAAAACAAAAAAAAGGGTTAAATTAGATTAAAATAGCTGGGAAATTTACATACAGAACACACAATTCTTTTGTATTTACATATCAAACATCCAAAATTTGATATTTATGCATGAAAATGTGTATTGTACTTTTGATATGATGTTAGTACAAGGAAAAGTAGATTGATGAAAGACTAAGCACTGAAAATAAATAACTAATGTTCTAAGAAAATCATATTTTGCCTTCTAATGCACCTATTTTCTCATAAAGCTTTACATTTTACATTTATCACAT
>NW_018189668.1:0-338 GCF_001263595.1 Phalaenopsis equestris
GAGGTTTCTCAAGAAGACTCCTGGTTATGGATTAACTTTTGAGAAAACCAAGAAAAAAGAGGTGAAAGTCTACATTAATACTAGTTGGGCTAGAAAACTAATTGAAAGATTGTCCAACACAAGTTATTGCTCTTATGTATGGGAAAATCTGTTGATATGGTGAAGCAAGATACAAATAGTTGTTTCTAGAAACAATGCATAATTAGACTATAGGGCACTCGCCTTCGCCTTCGGAATCTATGAAGAGATCTGGATTCAAAAATTGCTAAGAGAATTGGGGTGTACCTCCAATAGACCGATACAGATATGTTGTGATAGTCAAACAACTATCAATACTG
>NW_018189669.1:0-338 GCF_001263595.1 Phalaenopsis equestris
TGTTAAATAATTGATGAGTCACAGCTAAACAAAAACAAATTATATTGTATTATGTAAATATTACAAATAAAGTGTATATGTTCAAGTCACCCCTATTCATGATCATAAGAATGTAATAATTCTTTTGTAGGTTTTTTTATGCATAAAACAAGTCATCAATTTTTATTGCTCATATTGTATGCTCGAGTTTTCTCATCATTTATGTTTTAATAAATAGCAATTATTTAATGAGTTTGTTTATCATTCTCCCTCGTTAATTTTTTTTAATAACAATTTGTATTCAAGCACTTATAGAACCGTCTCTACTGGAGTAGACTTTCTAGTTTTGATTTACTTTC
>NW_018189670.1:0-338 GCF_001263595.1 Phalaenopsis equestris
TATATATATATATTTATAATATCCTTACAAGGATCATTAATATAGATAAATTTTTAATTGCTAGCTCTAAGTTTGTATATTTATAAGGCAAGCACCACCAATCAAAGGTTTTCATGCATATATTGTGTGCGTTTCATATAAAAAAATAGGGTTGTAAACGAACAGAGTGTTCCACAAGTTACTCGTGACTGGGCTCAATTAAAGTTTGTTTATGATCATTTATCAAACGAGTTTGAACACCTTAACAAGTGCTCAATTATTAAGTGAATAAGCTTGAACAGTTTTTTGTTGGTTCAATTAAGTTTATGAACAACATCAATAAAGTTCATTAATAAGTT
>NW_018189671.1:0-338 GCF_001263595.1 Phalaenopsis equestris
ATTGTGAGCAATGTTGATTGCGGCTTTATTATCACGGCATAGTTGCAGCGGAATAAAGGTTGGCATACGCAGTTTGCGGAGCATGATGCATAGCTGGAGAGCCTCACAAATTCCTAAGGGAACGGATCAGAATTTAGCTTCAGCACTACTTCGAGCAACCACAGACTGTTTCTTGTTTTTCCATATGACAAAATTACAAATGGGAAATAACATGAGGTGGAACTTCAATCATGAACTGATTCGGCCCAATCAACATCTATATAAACCGCAATAGACCGAGAAGTGTAACAGGAGAAAAACAAATATGAGCCCGGTCTATGTTTTAAGCAGTGGAGAAT
>NW_018189672.1:0-338 GCF_001263595.1 Phalaenopsis equestris
GAATCTAGATTTTGAGTTAAATCGTATCAGAATCTAGATTTTGAGTTAAACGGTAAGTATTTAATAAATCTCAAATCTATTCTTCTGCTTATTTAAATAACGGCTACCAACCTTCCTAATATAAACAGCTTTTTTTTAATGAATTATTCTGACTATATTTCCATAAATCGTCAAATATTTCCAGTAGTAAATAAACCGCTAGCTTAAGACAAGGAGTTATTAACTACTTACCGTTTAACTCAAAATCTAGATTCTGTACATTTTATGGTGATTAATTATTGTCAAAATCTATTTGAAATGATAGATGTTTAATCCTGTTAAATTTCTGAAATTGTTTG
>NW_018189673.1:0-338 GCF_001263595.1 Phalaenopsis equestris
AAAAAAAAAATTATTAGTGGAGCATACCACAATAGTGTAGCTTGTGTTGAAAGATGAGTTAGTAGAGTCAAAAGAGAACACTGGTACAATGTCTTGGAGATCTGAGGCCTTTCATTAGCAATGTGGTACAATTCTAGCCCACCTAGACCATATTTGATGTAAAAATCTTACTCTTGAAGAAGGATAAGCAACAAGCAACATCAGGTCCACTCCAACCTTTAAAAGAGAATCAAACATGAAGTGATCAAGCAGCAGAAGCACTTCTCCTAAAGGGCCCAAGCCGGCCCCTCGTGAGAAATCAACATAGGAAGGTGAAAAGAGTGATTGGGGCAATACTC
>NW_018189674.1:0-338 GCF_001263595.1 Phalaenopsis equestris
ATTACATTGGGCAGCTGCTCTGATACCATAAAGCAGGAGACATAAAGGAATAGTAGGTAACTCCTTATCATTGCTTAATCAAGAGTAGTACAAGATAGGTATATATATGTTGTGTTGAATATTCTAGTAGTCCTACATACCTTATTGCCTAATTACCCCTAGGTAGTTATAAGGAATGTGCATCCCATCTTTGTCTAGTCATGTTATGTAATGGAGCTTGCCTTAATTTGTTTTGGTTTTGAAAGTATTACGCATATAAATAAGAATGTTTAGGGATTAGATATATAAATATAAGAATTGTATGGTATGTATGTAAACACCACCCAATAAAAAAAAAA
>NW_018189675.1:0-338 GCF_001263595.1 Phalaenopsis equestris
ACCGTTCTACTTTTTACTAAAACATCATCCACATAGACTTCAACGTTCTTTCATTTTCTTTTAGAGAAAATTACATTTATTAGATGTTGATAAGTAGTGCCAGCATTTTTCAGGTCAAAGAGCTTTACAGTAAAACAATATAAACGTTCACTAGTAATAAAAATTACCTTTTTTGCATTGACTGGGTGAATTTTGATCTTGTCATAACCAGAGAAAGCATCTAGGAAACTCATGATCGATTATCCTTCTGTGGAGTCCACCAGAGCATCGATCTTAGGCAGTGGATAGCCATCCTTGGACAACCAACATTCAAATTTGTGAAGTCCGCACACATTCTC
>NW_018189676.1:0-338 GCF_001263595.1 Phalaenopsis equestris
GTACTCTCTTAGCATGTATTATACATTTTTTATTATTTTTTTATCATTATCCATTATTTGTTGACACTGTTGATCAATTAAAATATTATAAAAATACTTATTTTATTAGAAATTTATCTGAATGACCAATCACAAAACCTAATTTAATTATTAATACATTGTTATCATCTTGCATTCCAACGTAAAACAACAATCATACAAATAAATTGTCTTAATTATTTCCTAAATCGCTTAATTATCATCCATTTTTGTAAATCCTTAGAACCACAAATTTCATATTTTTATTAATTTATTAGCCTTTATTATGCCATTTATTTTGACCTACTTTAATATATATA
>NW_018189677.1:0-338 GCF_001263595.1 Phalaenopsis equestris
ATGGGCATTGACCGGTTCTTTTCATAGAATAGCGTATGTGCTTCCTTTACAAGACTTTCCACGTGTCATTTCTGAGTCAACCATTGCCATTGGTCTTTCCGGGTAGCAACTTCACAAGGCACCTAGGAAGATGAGCAGTTGTCAGAAAGAGTAGTGACTAGGTCACCAGGTAATAGCTGGTATTTCGGATTAGAAAGCTATGTCTCGAGAACGCCTTCCTGAGAACTCAGTCACTCAGGCAATCGGTCTCTCACGTTGGATATAGATAGGCCGACGTTGCCAATGCAAGTGAAGCGCGTAAACGACCTTCAGATTGGTGTTGGCATTAGGAGAAGCAA
>NW_018189678.1:0-338 GCF_001263595.1 Phalaenopsis equestris
AATAATAATAATAATAATGGAAATAAAAGAAACATTAATTCTAATTAAATCTAAGAAGGCCATACATAATTACATAATCAAATTATTTGCCTCTTAAGCAAGTGGCGTTACTTGGTCCAAACAAACTCAGGTGTAATGTTGTAGAAATTAAACTAAGACCTTCTAGTTTTGCAGTTATTTTGATTTGCTTGCCTGTTGCATCATATAAATGGTTATTAAAAAGGCCCCACTTTGAGTAAGTTTATCATCGATTCATTTTAAACACATGGAGATTTGATTGTCAAGCTGCATCATTATAAAGATTTATTCGTGTTCGGCTTGTTTATAAATCGAGCTCA
>NW_018189679.1:0-338 GCF_001263595.1 Phalaenopsis equestris
GAAATTTTAAATGAACGTTAATCAAGTTGAGTTTAAGCTATTTAAGGAGGGCATTGGTTCACTTATTGTCCCAAGCGATTTTAGGCAATGACATAAATAATGCTTGTTCGCAAATGAATCAGAGCATTAATTCCTTTATTGTCAACTCATAATGTTTTTCGTAGTCGAAGTTATATTTAGCGGCTTTAAGATTTGAGATTCTCAAGTCACCTTCTCTTGAATAATGTTTTAATGATTTTAATCGTCTTAATTTCAAGAATTCTTCTATTTAGATGTCTTTGACAGAAGGGTGGTACACAATACCCAAGTCTTTGAATTAGAAGAAAATAAAAAAAAAA
>NW_018189680.1:0-338 GCF_001263595.1 Phalaenopsis equestris
TTGTTGCTTCCCCTCATTTGAAATTGTCTTTCTTCAATTGCCTCGCCAGCGGCCATGCTATCGTGTCATATCCTCTCACGAACTTTCGGTGTAGTCGGTACGACACCAGAATCCTCTCAATACCCTTAAATTGGTAAGGACCAACCATCCATAGCCTCAATTTTGGACTGATCCACTACTATCCCCGTTCTAGTCACCACATGTCCTAGGTACTCCCCCTGCAACTGTACAAAAAACAATTTCTTCAAGTTTGCAAATAATTGGTGCTCTCTCAATGTCTCCAGAACTGTAATTATGTGCCCCACATGCTCTGTCTCTGTATGACTGTAGAACGAAAT
>NW_018189681.1:0-338 GCF_001263595.1 Phalaenopsis equestris
ATGAGTCTCCAAAAGAGTAGGAAATTAGGCTATGCATGCATGGTTTAGAAGTTTAGGTTGTGAGTGAAAGTGAGAGATTCAAGTGTGTGTGTGCAAGCTAACCAAGGCCACACCACCTAGTATTAACCCTAAAGCCAGACAGTCCTAGGGGACCCTTCTTGAGTTCCCCCATTCTGGTTCCATCCTATTAAGTGTTAGAGGTTTGAACCAAACATGTGGAACTCTAAGAAAAGAAAAGAGACATGTTTAGAATTTCTAATAGGGGAGGGTTCCATCACTAGTCCTTAAGGATAGTCAACAGGAAAGTTTTATGGCTGGATCCTAGGCTTCTAAGGAAG
>NW_018189682.1:0-338 GCF_001263595.1 Phalaenopsis equestris
AAAAAAGAGATGCACATCTCATTTTTCGTGATCTCCACGGGAACCTATAAAATTATCTTCCGTAGCTATGTGGCTGACATGAAATTAGTAGGGAAAATTGAACTCCACAGTGGTAGTGCAATCCTTGGAAGGTACCAAAAATCCTTAAACTCATCTTTCCCAAATGTTTTAACAGACACCCCATTAGACATAACACAAATAAAAATTGTTAAAAGAAATAATTAATTAAATTTTATACAGATGTAAGGTCTGAGAGAACTTTGTATATCAACCAACAAATCTATCACTACAAAAAAAAAACATTCCTTATAAAAGAAGGGTCTTTGTTGTCTTTAACC
>NW_018189683.1:0-338 GCF_001263595.1 Phalaenopsis equestris
TTTCATCGAGTTAATGATTTCGTATTATTTGAATCATCTTTGGAATAATATCAATTTGAAGACCTTCGAATCAATCTCGAATCGAACATACTTTAATTCAATGCTTTTCATTAGTCCCTATTGAGTGTAGTTTTAGAAAATAAATTAACAAATTATTGTACTTTATTTAATTATATAATAAATTAAACAAAATAATATATTTTAATATTATCTTAGTTTTTTTTTAATTAATTTATTTTTGAGATTTGCTTAAAAGCAACACATTTTAAGGCAAAAATTAAAAGTCGTCTCACAAGTTGCACTTAATAAGTAAAACTCGAGCCAACTCGTGAGACGAC
>NW_018189684.1:0-338 GCF_001263595.1 Phalaenopsis equestris
AGGTAGTTTGTCTAATATGACATAAATCCTCAACTTATCTTTAGGTCATTGCACAGCCATGTAGTGCAATTTAAACTCTAACTCGCTTTAAGCTCTGAGGTTGTCATTCGTTACGACACGACATAAACCCTCTTATCTTCCAGATTATTTGATCGTGTCATGTAAATATAAGTCCTAAATAATAAAAATTGGCAGAATATAATATTTTCTTAAAGTCGAAGCCAAGTCATAGGATAGCTTTGGAAGTCACCGAGTTTCTCCTCATGATCCGTGACATCCCCTAGTTTTCTTCCTTTATACTTTGAAAATAACTGTTCCTATTTTGAGTCATTCTTCAT
>NW_018189685.1:0-338 GCF_001263595.1 Phalaenopsis equestris
AACATTTCATGGAGGTGGTAGTGAATTTTATCTAAATTATTGGTAAATGCACTGCAAATGCGTTCTCTAACGTATATACATGTTACTAAGCCACTGAGAAATTTGTCTCCAAAATCCTAACAGAATAAAAGAGCTTCATTTCTGATTTGTGCCCTTATTTTTATTGAAATGATAACTCTGTACACCCAAATTACTTGAGGAAAGATTCACTAGCTGACTTTAGGATAGATTCGCTATGACAAGCTTAAGAGGAACTTGTCAATCGGTTTCAAGTTAGACTCACATGCTAGCAATGAGGTGGGATCACCTGTCGCATTGAAGGAAAACTCGACCAACAG
>NW_018189686.1:0-338 GCF_001263595.1 Phalaenopsis equestris
ACGAGCCCAAGATCACTCAATTCCAACATCATTAAGGCATCCAAATGTTCATTAAACGCTATCTGATTGAAAGAAGCTCTCGGGACTCTCCGATCAAAATGTTTCATATTCTTGTATTAATTGCACATAAAAACACTATAAATAAAACCCCACCCCTCTCATGAGAAGAATCTTAAGCTTAGAGAGAGTCTGAGACAATGAGGAGGAGCTGAAGCTTAGTATCATTGTCGACCACCATCGACCGCAACCGACCATCATCGACCTCGGCTGTCCTCCATCATCAACCGCCGTTAACCACTGCCGACTTCCGTCAACCATCACTTACCGCTGTCGATCAC
>NW_018189687.1:0-338 GCF_001263595.1 Phalaenopsis equestris
ACAATTCGATGTTCCTAGTTCTCTTTTTTATTGTTGCTTTCCCTCTATAAGTAAAAAAGTCTTATTGATCTTTTTATACGTAACAAAGTTACTTCGATTGTTTGTTTTGCTAAGTGTCCCATAATTGATCTTTCTACTAGTTCCTGCCAAAAAGAATAGCTTTAGCATATACAAAATAGCATAAGTTGTGATATAATATGCCTTCTTAATCATGCCATTTCCATTGATGATATTTTATGCCATATGTCCTATCATTAAGCCTCGATAAAAAGAAGTCACCCAACGAGTCTATTTACATACTCACCATATATAGTATTATTATTATAAGTTGATATTTA
>NW_018189688.1:0-338 GCF_001263595.1 Phalaenopsis equestris
GATGTCATATCCATACTATTTTAATAAAAAACATTAAACAGACAATGTACAAGTTTTTCATATTTTTGGCCGGATTGGTGACGTCAGTGTTGCATGGTGAAGCTATGGATTGGAGGAGCTCCTTAAATTATAACATTGACCTTGCCTTGTAACTTAATAAATACATCTTTGTGCAGAACTGCTAATCCTACCATACCTCACAGGCCTTATTTTATTTCTCATCTGAAGAAGCTAAAGGTAGCACGCGGAATGCTTACATGGTGAGCTATATTTTTATATTTAATTTTTCTAATTTGTAATGATGCCTTTGATAAGACATTCATATATATATATATATA
>NW_018189689.1:0-338 GCF_001263595.1 Phalaenopsis equestris
AAAAAAAAAATCATTCAGCTTGTCACTGATAATGAAACACACTTAAAAAAGTTGGAGATTTATTACATGAAAAGTATAATAACATTTATTGGTCTCCTTGTGGTGCACATTGCTTGAATTTAATCTTAAAGAATATTGGTTGTATGTCTCGTATATTGGAGGTTGGTAAATATGCATCGAAGGTAACAATAGTTATTTATAATCATATTTTCATATTATCTTGGTTGAAAAAAATATCAGATTGAACATAAGTTGTGCGTCTTTGAACATAAACATGATTTGCAAGAACTTGCTACTAACAAATACAATACATAATCAAAATTGACAAAAAAAAAAAA
>NW_018189690.1:0-338 GCF_001263595.1 Phalaenopsis equestris
AAAAAAAAATTAAAAATTTAAACCTATTCTAAACCCAAATCCAAGTAAATTCAACACTAACAATATCCATAAGGACAATTAAACTTAAATAAATCTGACAAAAATGTTAGAGATTCGGTCATTAATGAATACGAGCCATAAAGGCCTACAAAATTGGTTCAACACAACACTATTACATCCTGATATGACTTCATGGAATTAGCCCATGAAAAACTGGGCTTTTGTGAATGGCACTGCATCAAATTCGTAAGGGTGTAAAGAACTCTGCCTCAAGACATTTAATAACCATGGAGTCTTCCAAGAGATCAAGGGTTAGATTTTGCAATTTATCTCATAAA
>NW_018189691.1:0-338 GCF_001263595.1 Phalaenopsis equestris
AGCAGGCTGAGGTGTGCGCGGGCTCGAAAGGGTGGATTGAGGAGATAAATACATGCAGGCCATCCAAAACATTGATATTTACAAATTAATTCCCCAGGTGGTTTTTTTAAAGAACTTAAGAGTAAAATTCACATTTTCATATATGGCTAAGTTGTTCTGTTTGTAAAAAATTAAGTTTTGGTGCGAGATATGTAAATGCATAAAAATTTGGGTGCTATATGTAAATTTATGCAATAATAAACATGTTTTGGGGTTTTGAGTGAGAATTTGAGTGAGAATTACTAATTTTTTATATTATTTAAAAAAATTATTTAAATAATTAATTTTATATATTATAA
>NW_018189692.1:0-338 GCF_001263595.1 Phalaenopsis equestris
ATTTTTGTTAACAACTTAATTATGTAGTCGTCCCATAATATTTCAAAATTTTAATCCTTTTGTACCATCTCTTGGTTGAAATTTCTTATTCCTCCATCTTATTTGCTATTGGGCCTTGAAAATTCATTCAGGTTGTAACTTCCTGAGAAATGTTCACTTCTTCATAGATTTTGCTTATATTGATGCCACTTCTAAACCATATCCTGGTTGTTAAAATATTCATATAACACAGTATCCTAGTTATTTATATTTTTAGAAGTTAGTAGTTTTACTTTCTTCTTTATTATTTACTATTTTGTTGAAATTTTGTTAGTTTTATTTTATAATATATTTTTTTA
>NW_018189693.1:0-338 GCF_001263595.1 Phalaenopsis equestris
ACTAGACCTCACTAAAAATGAGGTCAACAGACATCATTTGTCATTTGCTAAGGTCTCCACCATGCACGTTGTAGAGTCCTCGACTCTATGTTGGCCTTGTAGCATTTGTAGTGCAATTGGCGGATCTTCTTGTTCATTGCAGTCCCTGCCTAGCAAAAGTTTCTTGTATGGCTATGAGGAGCTCAGGGAACTAAGAAAGGGGCCACGAGAGAGCTCAGCCGTGAAGGCTATGTCGTTCGCTCCAAGGCCATAAACTCTCCCCTTCTTCCTCTCTGTCGCTTGTGTCCAAAGCTTGTACTCGGAATGCACAGTGGTAGAATGATTATCAATGCTGCTGG
>NW_018189694.1:0-338 GCF_001263595.1 Phalaenopsis equestris
TTCGTGATCTAAAGAGGGGCTTCCGATTCCATAGTTACCAACTCTGACTCCTTGATGCTTTTGACAAAGTCATTAGAAAAGCCGCCAAGCAAGGAGAAGATGGAAGGGAATGTTGATGCCTCTTCTTCGTCTTCATCTTTTTTCTCTCTGCTTCTAATTACCACATATCTTCAGCTTGATTTACTTAAAAATGGTAATAACTCTAAATCAGGTTCTCCTTCTAAATTAACATTTACTTGTTTATATTAATAAAGTTTGAGGTGAAATTAAATCCAAGGCAATTTTATATTTATGCAACATTTTTTAAGTGATTAAATGGAGAGGGTTTGAGGAGTTTT
>NW_018189695.1:0-338 GCF_001263595.1 Phalaenopsis equestris
TTTTTTTTTTTTCTTTTTTTGGCCCATTTTCATGCTTACATGTTATAATTTACAGCTGGTGCTGTGGTCTTGTATCATATAAAATTGGTAATCTTGCAGAACATTTCATCTATATGTCTTTAGCTGTGCTTGGTATGTACATTATAGTATATTTAAATTTTTTATTTTTTATTTTTATTTTTTTGGTGAAACATTTTTATGAAGGGTTGAAGAAATTGTTTGCTGGTATCCTTTTATTTCATTCCTGCATATGTTCATAACTGATTCAGGTCAGTGTATCATCATCAGCTTTTGATATGTAGTTCTATTTTATAAACCTTTTATTGCTTCAATCTTAG
>NW_018189696.1:0-338 GCF_001263595.1 Phalaenopsis equestris
TACATATTAGCCCCCTCATTATTAACTTTTCAGGGAGGTTTTTTTGACAATTATAGAGTTATTTACATATAATAAAATCGGGGGTCGATTCGATCTACGAGGGTTGTCTCCATATAGGATTTTCTCTTGGTGTCTTCTTTATCGATCGTTTGGATAAGGTGATTCCTTCGCCGATACTCATCTGGAAACGATTGTCGTCCGCGTCCATGCTCGATCGTCCCATCTTTTTCCTGAGCCGCCCATCCTCTTTAAGATTCGAGCCGACAAATTTTTATGTGTATATATTTAGTTGTTAGATTTTCTTGCTCTTCTAAAGCTGTTCAATACATGAGGATAAA
>NW_018189697.1:0-338 GCF_001263595.1 Phalaenopsis equestris
GAGAACTTTGACTCATTGTCTGGATGAGATGGAAGTTGCTTGGGCTTGATTAGAGGAAGATTTCTGTGAGGTGTTGATTTGATTGGAGGAGCTGCGAGGGAAATAATTGATCTTCACTGAGAAGTGTCTGAACTTCGGGAGGATGCCTTTGTACAGAGAGCTCACTCAGAGGCCGACCAAGAAAATCTGTTCACGCTCGACAGTGAAATGCTATATAGAAGATTGGTTAGGAAATGTCTCATCCTGACCGAGGCAATTGAGGACCAGCTTGTAATGTATTTGCTGTGGGATTAAAATTTGAGTGTAACTATTTTATTGTTGAAATTAATAATTTTTTT
>NW_018189698.1:0-338 GCF_001263595.1 Phalaenopsis equestris
GTGCCACAGCCACCACTCAGTGAAGTGAGTTTCCCATTCAATCAAAACATTTCTTATACTAAATTCTTGCAATGAACATTTTGTATTGATCTTTGCTTCCTTTATTATTATTATTAGCCTTCTCTGTTATTATTTAATTATGTAAAACTAAGGGCCCGTTTGGGACGGCGGTTTTCATGCGGCGCGGTTGGGGACTGCTAATCTCGGTTGTTTGGGGAGGCGTTTTGATCGTGGCGGCCGCGCAGTTTAGTGAAGCGCGAGCCGCGCGTTTCTTCTCATATCTTTTACTCGCTTTCCCCTCATTCCGACCCTAAATCTACTTGTTGGAGCTATAGAAC
>NW_018189699.1:0-338 GCF_001263595.1 Phalaenopsis equestris
CAAGCATATGGATTCTCATGAAAAGGCTGAGAAGTTCAAGAAAACCGGTATATTAGAAAAGAAATCTTGAACAATGGATGCAGTGAATAAAGGAAAGCAATCCATGAAGATTCAGATTGAGTATTCTCATTAAAATTCACAACCATCATCACAGCATATCCAGCAGCAACAGACACAAAAGTATGGTCAGCCTAGCCAGCAGTTGCACCAGGAAGAATCATACAGAACATAAAATAAGAGGGCTCTGGCCCTTTTGGAACAACAGAAACCAGTATATTCCTTCAAAGAGGAAGTTGTACCCAAAATGTTAAGAAGTCTAATGAGGAAGCCTGAATTCA
>NW_018189700.1:0-338 GCF_001263595.1 Phalaenopsis equestris
CTCATTAAATTGGGGCTGAAAGAATTCTTTAAATTGGGGCTAAAATAAGTATCATGAAGGATTGGAACCAAAAATACGTAAATGTAAATAGTCTCGCACTATTTTGGCCTTCAAACTCATGACTTTTTAGTTGAAAGACAAAGCTATCACGGAGTAGGTCAAACTATCTTTTCACTTTTGGGAAAAAAACAGAAGTGCAAGGTAATATCAAATTACAACTCCAAGGCTAGCTCAAAAGTGTATTGCATTACTAATAAGACTAAGCTGATAATAGTTAATATTATCCTTATTCTATACATAAAATCCTCAGAAAAATTCAAAGCAAAATAATTATATAT
>NW_018189701.1:0-338 GCF_001263595.1 Phalaenopsis equestris
AAGTTTTGAAAAATTCCCCCAAATGAATCCTAAGGGTATGTTTCAAATAGATTTATTTCAAAGAAAGTTGCAACTTTTTTCTTGCTTCTTAAAAAAAATTTTAGTTTTTAAAAACTAATAATGCTTAAACTATAAAAATGCTGCTATCTATTTTTTTTTTAACATAAAAAATTCATGATGCCCATAATCTTGAAAAACTCTATTTTTTTTTTAATATTTTTACATATAATTTTATAAACAGCTGCAGTCATAACAAATAATTCTTAAAACTCTGTTAATTTCTTTGAATAAAGTCCTCAGGTTTTATGGATGGATTGAAAATGCAAAAAAAAAAAAAA
>NW_018189702.1:0-338 GCF_001263595.1 Phalaenopsis equestris
GTTACATTCTATTTCTGTAAATTAACATAAGATGATGTTAGGTACCTAGAGGGCTCAAAGAAGAAGGCTCTGATCATTTGAATAGAACAGACATATATATCGATAAAAACTCTTCAATCGTATACCATTTGTATTTAAAACAATTTAAAACAGATTTCTTGGATTTCCTTAAATCTCGTTCCAAGGAGCTTATTTATGGAGGGAGCATGATCTTATCTATTTTGGGAAGAAGAGATTGTCAAGCTTCCGGTGAACTATTGCATTTATGGGGACTTCTTGCTGAGGCTTTAAATACTATGGTTTCTGAGGTAGATATATATTTTATTAATTTTTTTTTT
>NW_018189703.1:0-338 GCF_001263595.1 Phalaenopsis equestris
TCTTATTAAGTCAAAGAGTTGGGAGTTCAAATTTTAAAGTTTTGCCGATGGATGGCCAACATCACTCTAAATTGAAATTTTTTATTATTTGATTGTATGCTTGATTGTTATTTTGTGTAATTGAGAATGTTCTTATAACAAAATAGCTTTTTTTTATTATTTCTAGCATCATATCTTTAATAAAAGGTGGATAGCAGTCGGAAGTCATCCCTAGTATGATGTTTACATGAAAAACTTGAAAGGGGACAGACTACAGAGTCTTGCTCAGTTGAAACAGTTTCACTGTAAATATAGGATTATAAGACTTAGTGTATCTTGAATAGGGGAATGAAATATAG
>NW_018189704.1:0-338 GCF_001263595.1 Phalaenopsis equestris
GAATAAGTTAAAAAATCCATATAGCACTCTGCTGGAGCAACTGGAAAATGTGGATTCATAAATCTGACTGCATATATTTGTTATATAATTTCTCTACTAATACTTACGGTTTGTCTCCAATTATATCACATAAAGATATGGCATCTAGTTGAGAATTCAACCCTAATCCAGTCAGAATACGATTACGTAGAAATAATAGAAATAACTGATAGATTTAGATATCTAACATATCTAATGTTAGTGCTGCGGCGCTATATTGGGCGGGCCCTGGAATGGTTAGGGCCATGGCCCTGGATTACATTCCTCTACTCTGCTACTGGTAAATTATTTCTGAAAAG
>NW_018189705.1:0-338 GCF_001263595.1 Phalaenopsis equestris
ACTATAAAAACATCAAATTTGTATTTAAGTAGATATGCAAAATTGCTATGATCATCAACAATAATAATAAAATAACTATTTTTAGATAAGGCTTCCAATTGTGGCAATGAATAAGGTCAAAAATATACTTTGATACAGTGTTTTGTGATATGAATGCTAATCTTTGCTTTTCAGCATGAATACAATGTAATAATGATTATTTTTATTAAATTTATATACATCACATTTTAGTACATCTCTGAGACAATCTAGTTTTTCATTTGATGGATGTCCCAACCTACTATGCCAAAGGTTGTATTTAATACAATTTTGTATCCAAAGAAACAATATTAAGAATG
>NW_018189706.1:0-339 GCF_001263595.1 Phalaenopsis equestris
AAAAAAAATCTCTAAAGAGAAATTTGAGATAGATTTTATTAAATCATGATGTCTTAATCCATAAATTCACAGAAAGTACATTCAAAGAAGGTGAACTTACGCCAACATTTTGATGAATTTGTTAATGATGAATGCCTAAAATAGAAACCTAGAGTTTAAAACTCCACCCATATGATCAAATCAAAAATTGCATACAATATTAAAATTAACCTTTCAAATCGTTTAGGAAAATTCATTTAAAGAGATTGTTTGTTCATATAAGAATATCCTACATGGGTGGTTTTCATGTTTTATAACTTTTTTTATTATCAAATCCTCGAAGAATCTATCATGAATCTT
>NW_018189707.1:0-339 GCF_001263595.1 Phalaenopsis equestris
TTTATTATGACGCTGTTTCAGCTTTTTGCCTGAAACTGTTTTAAAATATCTTGTGGTTATATTTTGTTGCAGGAAAATACAGATCAACTGGCTGAGATGGCTTCCAATCTCTCTCTTCAATCTGGAAAGGTTTCTGGCAGCCCGCTTCTCAAACTTCCACATTTGTTTAGTCTAACTCCAAATTCATCAGGAAAGAGTATGCATTCTGGAAAGCGGCATGCCACAGCTGCTCCACCTGCAGCTAAGTCAGAAAATATTCTTGCAGTGAAGTCAGTAGGCCAACCTTTTGGAAATGATTGTGAAGAAGTTGCAGCAGAAGGTTAGCCTTCGGTACCAGCT
>NW_018189708.1:0-339 GCF_001263595.1 Phalaenopsis equestris
TTTAAGGCCTCTAGAGGAATTAAACAAGGTGATCCACTGTCCCCATATTAATTTATCATTGCATTTAATTATTTATTTAAATGTTTAAATAAACTATTTTCTAAATGTTCTAACATGTATTATCTTCTTAGAGGTATGGTAGGTATCTCTCATTTGAGCTATGCTGATGATTTAAATATTTTACTAATGCTAACAAAAGATATATTAGTAAAGTTTAAAAAGCAGTTCTTTAATTTCAGGAGACATTAGGTATGATGTTAATACTTCCAAATGTCATCTTTATTGCTCTAAACATGTTTCTTCTACTAATAAGAATTGGATGGTGAACCATACCAATTG
>NW_018189709.1:0-339 GCF_001263595.1 Phalaenopsis equestris
TTAGGGGTTCAATATGTAAATACATAAGAACTTGGTGGCATGTATGTAAATGCTCTAATCATGGCTTATATAATATTTAAACAGAAATTTATTTTCTTAATGCATTTTTAACTTTGTTCTTTGAAACCCTGCAGTTAGAGGCCTGTGCTCATCCCTTCTTTGATGAATTGAGAGACCCAAACTCGTCCCTCCCCGACGGCCGGCCGCTGCCGCCTCTGTTCAACTTTACCGACCAAGGTAAACATTTTCTCGCTTTTTAACATGAATTAAACCTATGTTGCACGAATACAGACATAGGAACACAAACATCACAACATCGATATATATATATATATATAT
>NW_018189710.1:0-339 GCF_001263595.1 Phalaenopsis equestris
AACAAAGATGATAATGAATATGATTATATATTGATATATCATGACCTTAAAATATTTATAATTCTATTATTTTTTTGGGATTAAATCATTACTTTTATGTTGTATGATTGACTGGATACAATAATGAACTTAGAATTTCTAAAAAGCTTCTTTGGGTCCTCCACCCTACCTCCCATGACTTCATGTCTATTATCTCCACAGACTGTTCCATTTTTATTAATTGATAATAAAAAATTTATTTATCTCATTTATTGCGCACCATCATACTTTACATGGCAAATAGGCTTTGATCGAGCAGAGTCAAGTTGCACATCCTTTGAATAGAACTTGATTGATATA
>NW_018189711.1:0-339 GCF_001263595.1 Phalaenopsis equestris
AAAAAAAATTTGAGCCTGGACAGGAAGTTTTATTATACAAGACAAGATTGAAATTATTTCCTAGAAAACTAGGTGGATATGATCATTCATAATTGTAAAAGTTTATCTCTATAGAGCTATTAATATTTAAGATCCAAAGACATGAAAGATATTTAAAGTGAACAGACACAGACTGAAACTATATTTTGATGGTCAAATGCCAATTTTTAAAGTGATTTTATTGTTGGGTCGACCAGAGCAAAGACTAGGAATGTTAGACTAATGACATTAAATCAAGAGCATTGTGAGAGGCAACCCATTTTTATGTTGTTTATTTTGCTTATCTATTTTAGTTTGGAG
>NW_018189712.1:0-339 GCF_001263595.1 Phalaenopsis equestris
TTGGGCTTTAAATATATATATATATATATATATATTGATGATATGATTTTTTACACTTCAAAGTATATGAATGTGAATGAAATGAAGTTGAATGAATTATGTATGTTTGTGTCAATTTAGTTAGATTAATTCATCTCCCACTGGGTCCGATTATGTTATTCAGGACGAATGCTAATGAGAATTTAGTTTGATCGAATCGTCCGATTTGTTACACCGCAATTGGCCCTAAATGGGGGAGGGTCAATTGGGGTGTGACATTATAGGCTTCTACATTTGCATCTCTTGTAATTGACGATTAACAACAATGATTTATGGGTTGGAGTCACCATAGTTGAAGGA
>NW_018189713.1:0-339 GCF_001263595.1 Phalaenopsis equestris
CCTATAGGAATTTCACCATATAGGCTCATATTTGGAAAGGATTGTCATTTGCCAATTGAAATGGAGCATAAAACTTATTGGGTTATTTAGGAATTTAACTATAATTTGAAGAACACTGGAGAGAAATGATTATTGCAATTAAATGAACTAGAAGAGATAAGGAATGAATCTTATGAGAATGTAGAGATTTATACAAAAAAGATGAAAAAATGACATGATTGAAAGATTTTAAGAAAAGATTTTGAGCCTGCATAAGAGGTTTCACTATAATACTCAAAAAATATAAGTCCAAGTGGTCGAGGCCATTTATTATAATGAAAGTCTATCCTTATGGTGTTG
>NW_018189714.1:0-339 GCF_001263595.1 Phalaenopsis equestris
ATGTACTTAATGCATGTGGTGCAATCGAGGATGTCAAGATTATGTCGTAACCGAACGTGTCAAAATGTTAAAAAACATGATGTCATTTGTTTATTAAAAATCATATCCCTTCATTTTAAATTTGACATAAGCAAAAATCCATAATTTCCTTTCATAATACAAACAAATCAAATTATGCCTTCCAATTAATTTTCTATCTTAGCAATGAAATAATTTCGTAATTTATATAACTTACATAACATTCATATGTGACTTGAGAAGAAAAAAACTCATAAGTTAACTAAAAAGTGGTGACATGGCTTTTTTTCATAATTTTTGTCTAAATTGTTTTCAAATACA
>NW_018189715.1:0-339 GCF_001263595.1 Phalaenopsis equestris
ATATATATATATATATATTATATAATGATATATTATATATCAATATCTAAGTTTAAATTATCATAATTCATATCATATGATTTTATACTTTTTGTTATAGGTAGATGATGCCTACATCTCTTTTTCTAATTAATATAAACAACCTAACACGAATAATAACATTGAAATCGAGACAAACAATAATACACTCTTCAAGAACAATTTTGAACCTGAGTTAATTTTGTATATAATTTATTTCGAACGAGGCTCATTTATAACCTAAATATGAATAAATAAAAATCAAAGAGAAGAGAATATGAAAGCCAAAAATCAAAGCAAAAGACTGAAACAAAAAAAAAA
>NW_018189716.1:0-339 GCF_001263595.1 Phalaenopsis equestris
AAAGCAAAAGCAAAAGCCAAGCAAAGTAGAGTCTAGTAAATGCTGAGAACAAAGCAACCAGTGTAAATAGAGACCATAAAGGAATGGAACGGTAACTATGCCAAAGACATTTGAAAACTAACAGCCTGAGAAGGCCAAGAACTAAAGGAAAGCAAAAGAGAAGCTTAAACAAAGTAACAACCAGGTCCCAAAGCTCCAACCACCAAACAACAATCACCAAAATCTTCACCAAGGAGGCAGATGAAGTCATGGCACCAGAAACCCTAGCACAGCACCTAGCTCCGACACCATCATTCTACATGTATACAAATAAATTATATATATGTATATATATATTAT
>NW_018189717.1:0-339 GCF_001263595.1 Phalaenopsis equestris
TGACAATATCTATAAATGAACAAAATAAATTAATTCCTAACAGTCATATAAATGGGTGGTGAATTTGTATTAATTATAGAAAATTGAATTTAACCACTTGGAAAGTTCACTTTTCTTTACCCTTTCTGGATCAAATATTGGATAGGATAGTTGGTCACCATCACTTTTGCTTTTTAGATAGATATTTTGGATATCATCAAATAACTATAGCTTCTGAGATTCAAGACAAGAATACGTTTACAAGCTTTTATAGGAATTTTGCTTTTAGAAGAATGTCTTTTAAGTTATTTAATGTACCTGACATTTTTCAAAGGTGTATGATGTCTATTTTCTGTGACT
>NW_018189718.1:0-339 GCF_001263595.1 Phalaenopsis equestris
ACAATATATTTAATATTTGAGAAGCAAAAAATCATTTTAGAACAATATAAAAAATTAGATATACACAAAAAAAGAAATAATTAAAATTGAAATTAAAAATAAAAATATGATAATAATAATTTTAAAATCCAGACGACATATGTCATGAACTACTTCGTCTTTCAGGGATACCATTTAACTTTGATCACTATCGCAGGTGGAATCTGCCAGACTGTCTGCCTATTGGAAGAAGTCACACTTTCTCGTGATGCCCTGCGGGCACCTGTAGAATTGTCTCCCATAGTTATATGCTCGACGTGATGTTAGTAGGGAAGTTTGTAGTCCGCAGTGGCAGAACAC
>NW_018189719.1:0-339 GCF_001263595.1 Phalaenopsis equestris
TGTAAGTCCCCTCTGGTCTAAGATTCGAATCCCGCCTCTGACGATTGTTATTTCAAAGAGAGGGTACTCGAATATTTAGACGCAAGGGTCACCGCCAGATCTGATGACTTATTTGTTTGCTTGAAAATAAGATAATTTGTAAGAGATCATGAAATTTCTCAAATTAAGGATTTGGCTGAATGACCGCGTTAATGATTAGCTCACTTTATATGTAATGCCATGTTACGTGTCAAAATATTCTCAATATCGATGACATCACATAATATGGTTTATTGATGCGTCTTATGTTAATGGGACGGACCAGAAGGATCCAATTTGTATATGTTAAGAAAAAAAAAA
>NW_018189720.1:0-339 GCF_001263595.1 Phalaenopsis equestris
AAATGGGGGAGGGGAGTCGCACCTCTTATCTCATTTTGATTGGGACAGAGTCTATGAGAGAACATGGGGCTGTGGCGAGGATGAGCAGAGACATCCCCCAAAGGTAAAGGAAAGCTTTGTCTCCAGATACATGTTTGACTTCTCCTCCTTCAAAAAAGGGGAAGGTTTTGTCTGAGTGGCCTTTCACACATGATTGAGGAGTCAAAGTATGGATGAGTAGCCACTACACACTCATTGACAGACAGATGAAATGGTTCTCTATTACTCCCCTAAATGGGGATTACCCGTCGACCCTATTGGTGATTTTTCGGTCCCCCGCTTTTGAGAAGACACTGAGGT
>NW_018189721.1:0-339 GCF_001263595.1 Phalaenopsis equestris
TCTTGTGCCAACCTCTCTTATTCTCATCCAATGTTTTCTTCAAAATTTACACGAGCGTCTTATTGAAGGCTTTGGTCAGGTTGTTCACTCTGTGATAGTATATTGTAGAATACCTCTAATCTATTCCATGTCATTTAACAAATTTGTTGATCTTGGTGGTCATAAAGGCTGACCAGTTATCAGAAATAACTCTGTGTGGGACACCAAAATAGTAGATGACTCTTGAAAAACTAAAGAATGTGCTACGTTGTAACCTGTTGTAACGACACTGCCTCTACCCACTCAGAGAAGTAATATGTGGCTGCTATAATAAATCTGTGTCCCTTCAAAGATGGAGGG
>NW_018189722.1:0-339 GCF_001263595.1 Phalaenopsis equestris
ATTTTCATGAAACTTTCTTAATGCTATGATAATAGGTAATAAGAAGTTTGTCATAATTTGTGTGGCTCTTTAAATGCCAAAATGCATCAATGTTAATTACAAATCAAAACTATTGAAGGATCGAGATTCTTAGAACTTGAAAATATATTTACCTCAATAAAAAACCACATTCTCATAGATTTTAAAAGAAAATAAGTAGACCCTCCTTCAAGATCAATTAAAGCACGTTCTATTTATAGGTTTTATAAAATGAACTACATTCTTAATTTAGGATATATCTTGAATAAATTTTAATAATTTAAATAATTAAATGATTTATAAAACACCCTTCTATGACCA
>NW_018189723.1:0-339 GCF_001263595.1 Phalaenopsis equestris
TAACAACAACAGAAATAGCTTTATTGTGTAGCCCTTGTCTTGCAAGCTAGTTTGCAGGTTTATTACCCTTTCTATAGTTGAAGGTAAAGTGCATACTGAGAGTAGAATTGAAAGTCCTGATCTTCTAAATCCATTGTGTATGAAACCAAGAGGATTGATCTTCAAAATTATAGAGTCTTAGCAGCAAGAAAGAGTCTACCTCCATCCAAATATAATGTCAATCAAATTAATATGCAAATGTTAGAGACCAATAAGTTCAGCCTCAAGAGCATCAAAGGCCTTAATAGAGGCATGAAAGAAGTGAATACACTTGCTGTAGTGGTGCCTAAACCCCCCCCC
>NW_018189724.1:0-339 GCF_001263595.1 Phalaenopsis equestris
AGTTAAGACCAACTAGATCAATCGATCAATAAGAAGTATTAAGACATAATTTTTTTTTAATTTGATGAGCTTCGATTTTAAAATGCTAGAGCTTGGATTTAATTTTTTCTTAAACATTGCTTTCCTTGATCATTGAAATCTTCAAGATAGACATTGTTCATATACTGACAATTATTATCAATTTGAATGTTGGGGTCCATCCAGATGATCCGACATTAAAATATGAATCAATTATTCTATAAATGTTCTTCAAATAATTCCTGTTGGGACATTTACTCACATACCAACCAATTCCAATGTATTTACAAATCTAACACCTAAACATTCATTTTTACACTT
>NW_018189725.1:0-339 GCF_001263595.1 Phalaenopsis equestris
TTTGGTCTTATTTATGTAAATGCCCCTTTTTAAAATTATTATTATATGCATTTTAGTGACTATGACTAGTGTTGGGGTGTAAACAAACTGAACAAGCTCGTTAAAAAAATTATAATTGTTCATGTTCAACGTTTATATTTCAAACAAACAAAAAAAATATTTATGTTCTTCTTAATAAGTCAAATATGAATTGTTCTTGAACAACGTGGCATTATGACAACCTAGGCTAGTAAAAAAAATTACGTACGTAAGACGTACACAAAGCTGTATATGTTAATAGATTGCAGAGAGGGTATTGGGGGCTATAACCGTGTTATATTTCTGTAACTTTCCTGTAAC
>NW_018189726.1:0-339 GCF_001263595.1 Phalaenopsis equestris
TGTGTGTGTGTGTGTGTGTGTGTGAAAGTTTCTAAGCTTTCTTTTTATCTTGATAACATTATTTTATAAGTAATGTATTAATGTTGTAGTTTTTGAGTTGATCTTTAGAAGATTATTACTACAATATATCGGCTAGAAACTAGCTTTAAAATTTATAGTTTTCTTATAGTGACAAGATATTATGCAAGATTTGTCCAAACATTTTCCTAGAAGGGGCATTATCCCTAAGGGTGCAACAAAGTGGCCCAACATGTTGACTCACAAAATCTAACTTCAAGTTGACATGATTAATTTTTTAATTTGGTTTGGGTCAAAAACACCAACACATATAATTGTTTG
>NW_018189727.1:0-339 GCF_001263595.1 Phalaenopsis equestris
AGATATGTAAATACATTAGAATTGTGTGGTATGTAAATGCCCCTTGTTCTTCAAAATGAGAGAGTTAATAATCTACATATGTTATTAAGAATATACCTGTTGATCTGGGATGTATATTTTCCCCACTTTACCCTGTATTTCATCTCGGCTGACATTTTTAATCTGCATGAAAATGAAAACTAGCTCAGCTACTAAATTTAAAAATTATCAAGCCTATCAATATCTTTTGCAAACTTGGGTAAATTTGATGGTTTACATAAGTTTGCAAAATGTTTACATCATAATATCCGGACAAAAATTTCTAACAATGAATTTTATAGCTATTAAATTTATTTTGAA
>NW_018189728.1:0-339 GCF_001263595.1 Phalaenopsis equestris
TTGTGACGCTGCCCCTATGTCGCGCGAATCCTTTTGGTTGTTGTTGTTGGAATCTGTTCCCGTCATCGTCTATTGACCACGTCACAGGCAGAGCTGGTTTTGTGTGAACTCCATAGGTTCTTCATCAGCACTTGGATTTCCTTATGCTCTTGAATTTGTCCTCCATTCGGCTTTCTATGGACGAAAATTTATTTTCTATGGAGACGAACCTTTCGTCCATCTCAAAATCTAATTTAGCTCATATCTTTTTTTCTAATTTCTCCAAATTTTCTATTTTCTTAGCTGCTATTCTTCCCGGAATTTATTTTTTTATCACCAAAAGATAAAAGCACCTACACA
>NW_018189729.1:0-339 GCF_001263595.1 Phalaenopsis equestris
TGACATACCATTAAATCATTCAATTTTAAATACTAAAACATAATTAACCCTCTTCCAAAATCCAGGTAGCATATTGGTAGCAATCCGTATAATTCGCCTCACAATTGGATTTAATGGAGAGTTGTAGGATTTAGATGAAATTCATGGCTAAATCCTGTCAAAAGTGTGCTACCAAAAACTCCCTAAAATCAAAACAAAAAGTGGAAAACAATCGATTTCAGAAGAACAGTAATCAGATTTATTTATTTACGATTTCAGTTGCTAAGAACTTTATCTGATACTTCTCTATTATACACAAAATTCTCATCAACTACAACAACTCCTACTTCTTTCTCCCCA
>NW_018189730.1:0-339 GCF_001263595.1 Phalaenopsis equestris
TGTAAATGATTGTTTATTTTCATGTTTGAAAAAAAAATGATATTAATGTATCTTTTAAGTGATACAATTAAACGATGATCATATAATGATTTTTTTTTATAATAAGAGACAAAATAAGATATTATATATTTTTTCCTGTACATGCTATTAATTTACATCAAGATGCTCTGGTTTCTTTTGAACTATTAATCTTTAAAGGAAATGCAAATGCTCTTCAACTTTCTTTGGATTTAGACAACAGGCATGCATATTGTGGACCAATACTTTTGTGCTATTGTAAATTAGAATTATGATTTACCCTTTGAGTTGGACTTATAACTCACGATTTTTATTCAATAA
>NW_018189731.1:0-339 GCF_001263595.1 Phalaenopsis equestris
AGGATGGTGCTCTGCCCTCGATCTTGTGCGCGAAGCAGGCGATCGCAGGAACCTTGTTGTCCGAGGTTTCGTCGGCAGAGAAAGCCTTGCCGGCGGGAGAGGAGCTGGAGACGGCTTAGCCGGCAAAGGGGAACTTCAAAACAAAAGAGCAAGCCAGCGAGGGAGAGCTTGGATCAGTGAGGGAAAAGCTGAGGTCGGTGAGAAGTCAACATCGACGTGTAAGGAGGCCGCCGGGACGTCGTCGATGAGAAGGGGAGGCCGCACATCCGGCTGGTAGAGAGGAGAAGGAGGTGGCGCGGCCTGGCCAGTGATTGGAGGAGGTGCTCGGACGGATAAGGT
>NW_018189732.1:0-339 GCF_001263595.1 Phalaenopsis equestris
CCGCCGGCAATGGGTGCCATTGCCGCATTAATAAATAAAAAATATATAATTTTAAGATCCAAATTTATTTACTTAATAATAATTAATAAGAAAAAACAGAAAGTACCCAATGACTGTTTAACTTGTTATAACAAAAAAAAAAATAATAATAAAAATTAAAAATCTTTTGTATGGATTTTCACGAGTAGGGCTGTCAAAATAGCTCGTTGCTCGCAAACAGTTCATGTTCGGCTCGTTAAGAATCATGTTCGATTGATATATATAAACGAGCCGAACACGAACAGAAATTTGTTTGTTCTTGTTGGACTTGTTTTGGCTCAAAACTTAACACGAGCGAAG
>NW_018189733.1:0-339 GCF_001263595.1 Phalaenopsis equestris
CATATCGATGCATTTATGAGTGTCACGGTCAAATTATTGTGAATTTGGTACATCTTCGATATTTTGATGCAATCATCATCAAATAAAAATTAAATATTAGACATGTAAATACATAGAAATTGGGCGGCTCTTATGTAAATGTCCCATATCAAAGTTTTGTCCTAATGCTATAATGAATTTAGTTATACTTATACCATAAGTTCTAAAATTAGAATTGGATGATTTAATTTAAATAAATTAATTAAAAATAATTTTCTCATTTTTTTTAATTACGAAATCATTTTTCTGACGAAGATTTGGAGCTTTATAAAGAATCCAAGAAACAAATAGTGAAAAGCA
>NW_018189734.1:0-339 GCF_001263595.1 Phalaenopsis equestris
TATATATATATATATATGAAATACAATGCAAAATGGAGCCTAAAAGATTGATATCAGAAATATATTAAAAAAAGAGGAAGCCTCAAAGAATTTGCCCTAGAAGAACACTTTGATTAATAATTGGGATAATTACATAGCACCCAAAATATTGCTATTTACAAAATGTAACACCCGGGTGCTATTTTTGAACTATTCATCTCGTATATTTGTATGTGCCATAATCAAGCCATTGAGAATTTGATAAAAAAATGAAAAACATGGATTGGGGTTTTATCGTGAATTTGAAAAATGGATTAAAGAGGTTGCTAGATTTGTAAATAGTAATATTTCGAATGCTAT
>NW_018189735.1:0-339 GCF_001263595.1 Phalaenopsis equestris
GTGTTTTTATAAAAATGACACAATTTTGTGCTCGTGGTTTTCATCTCGTCCATTGTGTTTTTTATCCTAATTCTCTTTGGACAATCACATCTTCTTCAAAATAGAGTGGAAAGTAAAGTGATAATACCTTTTTGTTGATTGTATGGTGGCCATGAATCCATCTCAATTATCATATGAAATATTGTTTCATGTGTGTTGATGGAAATCTAACGAGAAATGTTTTGAAACAAAAGTTATGTGGTCAGAACGTCTGGACCCCAATGCCGCAATCGCATGCACACGTGATATTAGATAGAATTGTGGCGTATAATTAGGGCTGTCAAAACGGCTCGTTGTTCG
>NW_018189736.1:0-339 GCF_001263595.1 Phalaenopsis equestris
TGGATGATCTTACACTATCTTTTATACTATTAGAGCTGCATACTTAAATAGATATGGTGTCGTCTGGGGTTGATGCTCGAGAGCCAATATATATCAAGAATAATCGTATTCATGTGATTAGAATCTATAAAAATATTTAAAACTACCCAATTGATTAGTGTTGTGATTCCGTTAGAAATTGGAAGTAAAATATTGAGATGTAATGAGTTAAAGGATGAATTAACCTCATTTATTATGGTTGTTTATTTTTGTGTTATACAGTATATAGGACTTGGAGAACACTTAATTATATATATTTTATGTTGATACCTCTTGATACAAAAAAATAATATACTGTAT
>NW_018189737.1:0-339 GCF_001263595.1 Phalaenopsis equestris
ATGTCTTGTCATTCTTTCTTTTCTCATAAAATGATCTCCTAATTTATAAGATAGAGGGTATAATATAATGATATTATATTTCTACCTATACTTTAATGGAGATTGTATAAGTTATTTTAGATATTTTGTAAGAGCCAATTGTTAGGCTAATCTCTGGCTTAGTTTAATGAGCTTATTTGGCTTTAGCTCGGTAAGACTGGCTTTGTTGGCTAGGTTGAGCCGACATTGTCAGTCGACTGAACTCTAATACCTTTGGGTGGGCATGACTATTTCAGCTGACTCAACTTTGTTGATCTATTGATATAGTTTGGTTGTCGACTTTGAATTCTAACATGATGA
>NW_018189738.1:0-339 GCF_001263595.1 Phalaenopsis equestris
ATATATATATATATATATATATATATATAATTGTTATTTGAAACATGAAAAGATAAAAAGCATTTGATTTTCAAAATTAATTTTATAAAATCTTTTCAAAAAGATGTATATGAATGATATTTGCGTCGAATAAAACCATAATGATTCATGCACTAGTTGCAAAGTAAAGAGCAAGAATTATAAAATTTTCAATTTTCAATAAATTTAGATTTGCACATCACGTTAATGTTATCCAAAGAAGATAAACCAAGACTAGGGCTGTCAAAGCGGCTGTTGTTCCCGAACAGTTCGTGTTCGGCTCGTAAAAAAGCTCGTGTTCGGCTCGTTCACTAAGTTAAC
>NW_018189739.1:0-339 GCF_001263595.1 Phalaenopsis equestris
GCATTCGATTGATAAGATATGTTACAGTAAGAATTGCCTCCCAACATTGATGGTCAGTTGTACTCTCCCCTTGAACGTCAGATTTGGGATAATATGATTGATTTTCAAAAAATATGATATCCATAAAGTTGTATTTTTGGTAATAGAAGAATAACACTTATATCGCTTTTTGCTAGAGACAACTAGGAAAAATACACTTATAGATTTAGGGTCAAATTTTATTTGGTTTGGAAAATGAATGTGAACAAATGATACACACTAAAAAATTTTAAGTGGTATATTAGGAGACCTCTGATGTGTGAATATGTAACCATCAAAACATGAATTGTTGTTTTGAAG
>NW_018189740.1:0-339 GCF_001263595.1 Phalaenopsis equestris
AAATCGAATTTCTTTTGATTCTTCTAAGCACCATTTTTAATTGTTTTATAATCATTATTTCTCCCTGTTTTTCCTGCAGGCCAAGCTGCCAACTTCCGAAATTGCAACAGTTATTAATGAATTCAGAGCCCGTCACCTCTCTGAGCTCACTGAGGTATGCAAGGATAGGTTGATAGCCTATCATTAGGCATGCATATCTATATTTTTGCTGATATGCCTTTAAAAAAATGGAAGATTTACAAATGGGTCTTTAAATTCTTGAACTTATTTTGAGATGAAGTTGATATAGAAGTTAATTGCATATCGATATATTGCAATATTTTGAAGCGATTCCTGTGG
>NW_018189741.1:0-339 GCF_001263595.1 Phalaenopsis equestris
AAGAAGAAGAAGAAGAAGAAGAAGAGGAAGGAGAGGAGGGAGCACAAATTTTTTTTACCAAAATACACCTTCTCGGTAGCTAGGGCACGATCGATCGAGCGAAGAACTAGGGCAGGCGAGAGTAGCGAGGGCAACGAAGGAAAATAGTATGCCCCAAACTCGATACGCACCTATAGCTCCGCATTCCCTGTTTATCCTAAACAGGGAATGCGTGAGAGAGGCACAAACCAAGCACAAAGGCAGTGTTTTCAAAAACGCCGCTGCACTTTTAAGCTGCCCCAAACAGGCCCTAAACCTTGTTTCTCATCTCCTAGCCATAAAGAAGAAAGAGTGATAATA
>NW_018189742.1:0-339 GCF_001263595.1 Phalaenopsis equestris
ACATGAATAACATTAACCTTATATACTTAATACCAATATAAATAAATCAGGCACAAATATTAAAACTTGTAATCTCCTATAAAATAAAACTCATTTAAAAGGAAATTTGTTAATCTTTTTCTCAACTAAAGGTTCACCCAAAATAGGTTACTTTTGATTTCAAGCGAAAGTATATATAATACAAATTTATATTTACCTTCCAACAATGAAATGCAAGATAAATTTCAATTGAGCTCGACCTTACTTGTTTGGGCGCTTGACTGCACGTGTCCATCCCAGCTCGTAAGGCTGAATGAGCGAAAATCAACTCTGATTATTGTGTTTGTTGCTCCAAGCTAG
>NW_018189743.1:0-339 GCF_001263595.1 Phalaenopsis equestris
ATTTATACTTTTAACATTACTCATTATGAGTTTGGATAAATCCATCAAATTTTAGTTAGAATATATTTTTTTTAGTGATTCTATATATTGTGTTTTTTTCTTGACATAAACACATGAAATTGTTGGTGCCCACCAATCATTAATTATCGCCACACCACCTCAATATTTACCTTTTTACTAAAATCCTACGTAATCATTACTTATTATCCCAATTATGAACTGAAACCCCAATTTGCTATAAATTATTAAACCCATTTTAGTGTTCTCTTTCCTTATCCTTGATTTGATTATGCTTCCCATGAACTCAAGCTCTAATTCCTTTTAGAGATTATTTGAAGT
>NW_018189744.1:0-339 GCF_001263595.1 Phalaenopsis equestris
TTCCAAATCAGATCACTGATATTCATTTAAAAATTAATTTAATATCATTTAATTAAACAAATAAAAAGTTCTTATAAAAATAAAACATACCAAAACCTTGTAGTCACGGTTCGGTTTAGCTCTCCCCATCTCCAAGACGGCTCACCCTTTCCTCCTTTATATATCTCCATTGCCACAAATTATCCAGCACAAAACTATCATTTAAAAATATAAAATCATAGTAAATAACTCACAAAATTTTTAATTTCTTTAATTCATAACTCAATTATTATTATGCCAACAAAAACATAAAAACCTTTATCATACTAAGTGGGGTCGGCTACAAGAATCATTTTTCTC
>NW_018189745.1:0-339 GCF_001263595.1 Phalaenopsis equestris
CTCTCACCTTCCCTCTTCTCTTACAACCCTAGAAATAAATATCCCCTTCTCTCTTTATCTCTAACAGTCTTGATGGAGTACAACAGAGGTCTTTGGTCCTGACTGGTAAGGCGTGAGTATGATGAATGCCTATAGTCTCGAGGGAGTAGAATAGAAGTCTACAGTTTTTAGTGTAAAGGTGGGAGTAGGTTGGAAGCCTACGGTCTCGTGGGAGTAGAATAGAGTTCTACGGTTTCGAGTGTAAAGGTGGGAGTAGGACAGAGGCCTACGGTCCTAAGGGAGTAGAATGGAGGTATATGATCCCGAGTGGTAAGGTGGGAGCAAGACGGAGGCCTACAG
>NW_018189746.1:0-339 GCF_001263595.1 Phalaenopsis equestris
ATATATATATATATGCACCCACTTTATTGTTGAGTCCTACTCATACTTGCACCAATATACAAATTATTTATCAAAAGTGGCATTTACACACATATTCTGCAAATTGTAGGAATTTACATGCCTAACACCTAAGCTTTATATTTGACCATGACACTCGTCCCACAAATCTCCATCATTTAGCACGGAAATCAGAGCAATTTTTTAGTGTGAAATATTTTAATTTAGATTAAGAGTCATATAGAGCTCTGATTTCAGCAAATTTATATACATACCAAATAATACCAAAATTGAGCCAATACAAATCAAATCAAGCTCAGATCAAACCATTAAATCATATTT
>NW_018189747.1:0-339 GCF_001263595.1 Phalaenopsis equestris
AATTGCCCCAATAACATAATTACTTGCATCACTAATTAACTTAAATGGTCTCTCCTAATCAAGTGAGACAATGATAGGAGTAGTGACTAATTTCTTCACTAAAGTTCTTATTGCGGCTAGGAAATAATAATCAAAATTAAATAGGACGTCTTTTTCTAATAGATGGCACAAAAGTTTGGTAATTTTTTAAAAAATCCATAATATATCACAAATAAAATTCAACTTGTCCCAGAAAACTTCTAACTCCCCTTATTATAGTAGGTGGGGGAAGTTATTTAATAACCTGAATGTCTACTTAGTCCACTTCCATACAAGTTTCATAAACTTTATGACCAAACA
>NW_018189748.1:0-339 GCF_001263595.1 Phalaenopsis equestris
TTACGTGTCCAAATGTTCAACTGTCATCTATAGATTTTAATCATGACAAACAGAGCATCTTGACAAAACGAACCTAATGTCATGAGTGTGATACATTTTGAATTAGATAGACCCAAATCGAACAATTGAAGTGTTGTCGAATGCTTTAATGCATCAATTGGAAAGTGAAACGATCTCAAAATTTGGCACGCTTATTTTCAAATTGTGTCTTGCTGATAGGAATCCAACAAGCCAAAAATTATTCAATTATGATGTCATTAAGGTATTTACATATTAAAAAAATACATTTGATCAAAGAATTCAATGTCAATCTTTCGGTGGAAATTTTTTTTTTTTTTT
>NW_018189749.1:0-339 GCF_001263595.1 Phalaenopsis equestris
TTCCGATCATAAGCTTCTTGCAAAAATTAAACCTTTCCAACTGCCTTGTCCTTGAGAATCATGTCAAGAATTTTGCAAGCTTCACAAACTCCTTCATTTAGAAATGTTTGGACAGTTGATTCTTCATCATATCAACTTAAATCTGACTGACAAATGCAATCAGCATATCATCAACATGTAAAAGGAAGTAAATGACTTCACTATTTGCCAACTTCTTGAAATATGCACAATGATCCATACTGGCTCATCTTCTACTTTTTTCCCCTCATAAACTGATCAATTTTTTTTATGTCACTGCCGTGGTGGCTGCTTCAACCCATATAAAGACTTCTATAAGTT
>NW_018189750.1:0-339 GCF_001263595.1 Phalaenopsis equestris
AAAAGTCTAGATACAGGATTTTTCTTTTCGATCACGCGTCTGCTCTCTTGGATCAGATTGTTCGAGTTGTCAGCTCGTTTGCACCGCCCAATTGGTTATGCCATTTCCTGATAAGATCATGCGTGTCTATCTGAATCAAACGACAATCTTCATTTGTCGGACCTCCTATCTCTCATCCTTCAACTTCTCCTGCTGTCCCTGAGACAACCATCATCTGTCAGTCCTCATAGGAGTCCTACATGCATCTGGAGCTCTTATTGAAGGCCTTCCTCTATATTTCTCAGCCTCCAGAACTCTCCCTTTCCTTGCAGCCCGAGTCCTTCGGTTGCAGGCCCTCCT
>NW_018189751.1:0-339 GCF_001263595.1 Phalaenopsis equestris
ATATATATATATATATATATAATGTTTAGATTATAGGTCTAAGTATATGCTCAAAGAACCTTGAACATAAATTAACTTATGACGGGACAGCTCAAGCTAAATAAAACTACCTTGCTCAGCTCAAATAGAACTACAATACTAAACGATGGGAACTAACCAAGTTAACAAGAATAGAGTTATCAGTGTTAATATGCATATGTAGCCAGACATAGTACGTGGACAAAGTTAGTTTCATGATCATGCAAAACATTTCTGCAAACAAAAATATATTTGATGCCACATCCCATGAGAAAATTATAACGTTGCGCCCTTAAAAAAAACCAAATCGTCTTCGTTCTT
>NW_018189752.1:0-339 GCF_001263595.1 Phalaenopsis equestris
TTTTTTTTGGATAATTGCGGTCAAAACACTTGAAATTTTATTATTTACAAAATCTAACACTCAAGTGATTTTGAACCAACAAATCGATGTATTTGTGTGTGCCACAATCAAACAATTAAAATTTTAATAAAAATGAAAATAATGGGTTGAAGTTTTATCAGCAATTTTGATATTTGAGCGAGAATTTAAAAATTGTTGATATAGTTCTTGATTTGTAAATAACAATATTTTGGTGATATGCATGCGTGTAAGCAGCCCTTTTTCCTTTTAATCTATGAGAGATGCTCAATTGGTATTGTGCGTTGACGTTTAGGGCTGTAAACGAACCGAACACGAACG
>NW_018189753.1:0-339 GCF_001263595.1 Phalaenopsis equestris
AAAAAAAAAAAATTGCTCATGAATTTGCTACCCTACAAGCCAATAATAAGTTTATATGAAAAAAGGTTAAAGAGGTAGCTAAAGATCTTATCTACAATTAAAAATAAACAAAGTTAATGATCAGTGGGATTGCAAAAATTCAGCAAAGACAGAAATATTATAATTTCAACATCAAGACATCCAAAAATCAAAATTTTTATAAAAACTAAATAACACAGAAAAAATTTCTACCCTACCAGCAAATAATAATTTTACATGAAATATTATGATGAATTTTTTTTTAAAATTCATACGCATCATGGTTACACAAAACTCAGACCAAAAAAATTAATATATATA
>NW_018189754.1:0-339 GCF_001263595.1 Phalaenopsis equestris
ACATTTTTTAAGTAGACATACATAACACCCAATGCTATGTATTTCCATATTTAACATTAAATACTATCATTTACACTAATATCACTCAAATATTTTATATCAAATCAAACATATATCTATTTTAACAGTTAAAAAGTGAAACATATATTTTTATCCATAGATAAGATCACATATATGTATCAATTAAAGTTTAGGTGTCAAATATATATAAACGTATGATAAAGAGATATGTATGTAAATCTTCATCTTATAAATTATGGCAGAGAATATCAACAATGCATTTTTTCAATGCTAAGATTAAGAAAAAAATTAATTTCCGCAAAATTTTAAAACGGCAGG
>NW_018189755.1:0-339 GCF_001263595.1 Phalaenopsis equestris
TTTCATATGAAGATGATACTGCATACACTATAATAATTTATATTTTTTTTCTGACAGCTACATTCTATCAATTATGATAAGAAAACAATTAAAGTTACTGACGGTTTACCGTTGATTTTAAGATCATAGGTAAGTCACTTGTCGATAATTCTAAAACCAACAGTTATGATAAAAAAATCATCTTTTTTAATGTTATTGGCAGTTTACCGATGATATTAAGATCGCAAGTAAGACACTTGTCAGTAATTTCAAAACTAACTGATATTCCGATGGTAAAAGTTTATCGACGGTTATCCGACAATTTAATGTTGTAATTTTTTTGAGATAAACAAGTCGGTT
>NW_018189756.1:0-339 GCF_001263595.1 Phalaenopsis equestris
TCTCTCTCTCTCTCTTCACTAGCGCCCTGTTCTACACCTGAAAATGTTCTTACCTGAAGTATCTGTGTGTTCGATATCTTATTCATTCTTCACTCGTGCCCTCTTCTCCTTCACATGAAAGTGTCCCATCTTCTATTTTGTTCTAGTGGGTATCTGAACCAGTGGCATTTTGCCCATTATGTTCAGAATTTGTATTAGACCTTAATTTTTCTGTCAGTGCAGTTATGCTCAGAAGCATTGTGTTGTTCATTATTTTCTCTTAATTCTTGATTTTCAAATTTCCATTCTGCATAGACATTGTGTAGTGCCAGGCTTTTGATTCCCTTGCTTTATGTACTT
>NW_018189757.1:0-339 GCF_001263595.1 Phalaenopsis equestris
AGGACTAAAAAAATGAAACATGAAAAAATAGTAGATCTTGATAGTATTTCAATAGAAATGTTAAAATACTTAGGTGATTTTTGAATTTTTTGACTTACTAAGCTGTTGAATATTATTTTTAAAATTAAAAAGATGTCTCATGAATGGAGAAATAGTATGTTGATTCCTATGTTTAAGAATAAAGGGATTGAACAAGTTTTTGTAAGTTATAGACGAATTAAGTTAATGTGTCATATATTAAAGTTATGTGAGAAAATAATTAAACATGAGTTACAACGTGATATAAAATTTTCTCAAAATTAGTTTAGATTCATGTGGGGCAAGTTCACTATGTAAGCT
>NW_018189758.1:0-339 GCF_001263595.1 Phalaenopsis equestris
GGGAGATGAGTAATATTGTAAGAGGCAGAGAATGACGAAGAAAGCAAGCTGAAGAAGAGGACCTGACACAGTGCCGCCTGTAGTAGAAGAGGGAGCCGAGGACCGGAAGTAGACATGGCTGGTTCGAAGAGTGAGAAGACAGACAGATTGTTCTTGTAAAGCAGATGGCATGGAATTAGGTACGAGTTTAAAAACAATCAATACCCGCGCTGGGTCACACGTGTATCACGTGACGCCTGTTTAGTCAGGCTAAGGAAGTAGGTCCCGAGTTTATGTAAAATTTTGAAAAAGCTTGTGGATAAATTTTGTGAAGAAATTTTTTTATTTTTTATTTTTTTT
>NW_018189759.1:0-339 GCF_001263595.1 Phalaenopsis equestris
CTCCCTTAATCGGATTTCTTGAAGAAGCAGCCCAAGCTCCCTCTCCCTTGGTTGTTCCTCCGCTTCGTTGGCCGTCCACGCCTCCAAATGTCGGCGAAACCCACGACACCTCCTTCCTTTCGGTAGGCCACGCGTCGAGCTTCCTCGCCGACATATCCCTAGAGCCGCCTCTTCCTCCTCGTCGGCCTTTTGCCTTGTCGACGTCATATTTACGTTGGAGTAAATAAGTGAGGAGAGCTTCATATTCTAGGCTCTCCTCCGCTCCCGGTGCGCACCACCGGCGAGCTAACTTTCTCCACGTCGTGAGGACGGAAAAAGCTTTGTAGCTAGTCCATCCTA
>NW_018189760.1:0-339 GCF_001263595.1 Phalaenopsis equestris
TCCCGACATGATCACACCTCATGTCTATGAATCTGACATGGTCTTATCGAATTTTAATGTGGTTGCGCCACTGCCCTTGATCATATGGCATGATCACGCCGCATTGGATCGCTTTTCCAATATTTTTTCCTGTTCTAAATTGTTTGTATTCAACACTTGCAATCTGCTCACATCAAGAAAAAATTTTTTTAAGTGTAAATTTGTGATAAATTAGTAAAAATAATAGGTAAAACATAGGCGCGATTAAATAAAATTGATGCATGTTATGGGAGTGGGAGCCGAACCGCAGAAAAAGATGAGTTTTCGTGATAGTTTTATTAATGTAGTCAAATGTGAGTT
>NW_018189761.1:0-339 GCF_001263595.1 Phalaenopsis equestris
AAAAAAACAATATTAAAATAACTAATATTATAATTACCTAAAAAAGAGAAATAAGAGGAACGAAGAAGAGAGCGGGAGATTAAGCGGTGGGAGGAGGGAGCTACTGCGAGGTGTGAAAAGCAGAGAAGGGATTGGTCTGCTTTTATCGTTGAGGGGTGAATGCGCCCCAAAGGGGGCGCATATATGATGAATATGCGCCTTCAGGGAACACGTATTCGGCGGGAATGTGCGCGCTCCTGAGCTGATAAATTTGCTCTTTCACTTTTTTTGCGCACTACTTTTGCTAATTTGAAAAATTTAAGAGCTAGTTGTCACCTCCCAAAAGAGCTCTTACGGGTG
>NW_018189762.1:0-339 GCF_001263595.1 Phalaenopsis equestris
TCTCTGCCCTAAAATAGCTCCAATTGCATAATCACATACATCACAGATTAGCTCAAGTAGTTTCTCCCAATTTAAAAAGCAAAGATATTTGTGCTCAGGTAATCTATCCAACATTTGGTCGAGGTAGACAAATTTAATTTTCTATAATCATTACGGATTCGCCATCCAGTCACTTGTCTTGTTGATAATACTTCATTAGTCTCATTTATCACAACAATCACACTCACTTTCTTAGGAACACATTGAATTGAACTCACCCAAGCACTGTCTGAAAGAGGCTATATTATTCCAACATCTAGTTATTTTAAAATCTTATTCTTAACAACTTCTTTCATCATC
>NW_018189763.1:0-339 GCF_001263595.1 Phalaenopsis equestris
AAATTAAAATTTAAAAAAACCACCACCTTCATTCCCTTAAAGACATAGAGAGCAAAAGTTGGATATACAATTTTCGCATTTCTTGGAGATATTTAAGAAGCTAATGGTAAATATTCCTTTCACTGAAGCTCTAGAAAAGATGCCAAGCTATATAAATTTTATGAATTATATCTTAAATAATAAAAAGAAGTTTAGAGAACACGAGACCATGACACTTAGTGAGAAGTGAAGAGCAATAATTTAGAGAATGTTTCCTCAAAAACTTAAGGATCCTAGCAGCTTTACAATTTGATGTACGATACGTGAAAGATTATGTAGAAAAGCTTTATGTGATTTAGG
>NW_018189764.1:0-339 GCF_001263595.1 Phalaenopsis equestris
GGAACTATAAAACCATTAATATATATTTTCTTAGCTAATTAAATTCATAATTAACTGAGTAAAAATGAATTACGAAGCTGTGACAGTTGATTTTTGCTACAATTTAGTTGATTAAGTAAATATTTATTGTATATTTGTAAAAAAATTTATTTATTTATTTTTATTTGTCTTACCACTAGGGTTGTAAATGAGCCGAACACGAGCGAGCCCGGGCTCAACTCTTGTTCGGCCTGTTTAAAGGTATTACTGTTCTTGTTCAGCTCATTTAAAGGTATTACTGTTCTTGTTCAGCTTGTGTTCGGCTCACTAAGCAAACGAGCCGAACACAAGCTGTTCGCG
>NW_018189765.1:0-339 GCF_001263595.1 Phalaenopsis equestris
TGATGATATGGTTTCTAAGGTTCTTCTGGATGATTTTTTTTTTGTGGTATGCATGTGTGACACACACAAACACTATATTACGTGGGTTAAAGACATTCATGAGCCCTTTTTGATAGGTTATATTATCTTGTTGTAGTGATAGATTCATTGGTTGATATACTAGTCTTCTGAGATCTCACGTCTACTTAATTATTTTTGAAGAAAATTTTTACTTTTCTTATGACTAATGAATTGTCTTTTAAAGCTTTGAGAAATGATAAGCTCGAGGATTTCTGGTACCTTTAGAGGATTATTGTGCCACTATGGGCTTCAGAGTTCTCTGCTGACGTCACGACAAAC
>NW_018189766.1:0-339 GCF_001263595.1 Phalaenopsis equestris
GTTAGATATGTAATACATAAGAATTGAGTGGTTTTATGTAAAATTTGAAGAGTAAGTGTTTGATATGTAATTCATAAGAATGGTGTCATTTGTATGTAAAAAATTAAAGTTTGGGCATAAGATATGTAATACATAAGAATTTGGTGAAATGTATAAAAATTGAAGTTTGGGTATGTATATATGAGACGTATGAATTGAGTGGAATGTATATAAAAATTAAATTTTAGGTTGTAGACATGTAATGCATAAGAATTGTGTGATTATTATGTAAAAACTAAAGCTTATGTGTTAGATATGTAATACCTAAAAATTGAGTGTAATTTATGTAAAAATTGAAGT
>NW_018189767.1:0-339 GCF_001263595.1 Phalaenopsis equestris
ATATTCTTCAAAATTCAATTGAAATAATTTTATAAAATTATACACATGAAATCAAGCAATTCAATAGAAAACATTACATATGAATTATAGACGGGTTGAAATACATTAAATTATATAAAGTCATAAGTTTAATTAAAATAATTAAACCCTTAATTGTTTTCCCAATCCCTCCCTAATTCTTGCATTGCTGTTTGTTGCTGCCTTCCTGTGTGATATTTATCATTGATTCGGTCGAATAGGGCCTCTAGTGCTTCAAAATCCTCTTTCTCCTGAATTTCTCTCTTTTGATTCTCCCTCCCTCTCTCCCTCTCTCTCCCAACAGCAGCTCGACGAGGACTC
>NW_018189768.1:0-339 GCF_001263595.1 Phalaenopsis equestris
ATGCCGAGTTAAATAAGTTAGGCCTCCATTGAGAAGGCACCGAGGCTCAAAGCGGCGTTCTGCAAAGTTGTTTCCACAGAACGATAATTTTTCATCATTTTCGATCGTATATGGCAATACCTCTTTTGCAGACGTAACTTATAAAGGAACTTCGACGAACGACGAAGCTCCTTGAAACAAGCCCATAGTTGTGATGCCTCCAATCCACTTGCTTAGCTTAGATTATATGTAAGAATTTGTACGTACATTATATTATGTAATTTTGAATGTCATTGAAGAAATTCATAGAGTTTGGTGCTTCTTTTACAAGTAATTTTAGGTAGTTTGGTGGCATCTCCA
>NW_018189769.1:0-339 GCF_001263595.1 Phalaenopsis equestris
AATTGCTAGCTATAAGGAGAAATCTGCAGTCAAAGTCAGCAAAATCAATCATTGTTGAGGCATAATATCTTTCGCATCAAGTTTATAGTAAAGGGCATGGTTTGCAGCTTGATCATCAACATTGATAGTTGTGAAAATGTGGTGTCCATGCAGATGGTGAAATAATTGAGGGTGAACACAAAGAAACATCCCCAGTCTGACTCCCTTAGTTGAAGAAGGGAAACAAAATATGCCTGGATCAGCAATGCCTAGTCTAAATTTCAATTGAGGATCGATTGAAAAACCAAGTCTAGTACGATGTGGTTCCGATGGATGTAGGTCATATTCTTTTGAGGCATT
>NW_018189770.1:0-339 GCF_001263595.1 Phalaenopsis equestris
GATGTATCTTGATTTGTCTCTGAATCGCTGCCTTGCTTCGCAGGAACTTGAGGAAAGGGAGATGGTGGTGAGGCATATGTGGGATGTGTACACCCATAGCCTACGGATCAGAGTTCCGCGCTTCTGGCAGGAGGCATTCGAGGCTGCGTACGAGGACCTGGCCAGCGACGAGGCGGAGGTCCGAGACTTAGCAGTGACCGAGATAGCCCGGATGTCCATGAGGATGGTTGATTTAGAGCCGCCGCCTCGCAAAGCAAAGGTATTCTTTTGCTCTGGGTTATTGTTGCTAATTCCTTTTAATATTCTTGTTCCGGGATTAGGGTTGCCCCCCCCCCCCCC
>NW_018189771.1:0-339 GCF_001263595.1 Phalaenopsis equestris
ATTAAAACAAAGTACAAATCTAACTTCTTAGCTTGATAAGAAAGACCGATAGAGAAGAATATTAGAGAGACCTATTAAATGTTCACGATGATCTAATAATAATTAATGTGTTCATAAGATTCAGAGAGCTAATCATAAAGGTTTATCGTAAGCAACTTAAATCACACTAAAATGAGACATTGAAGTGTAAAATTGATAATTAAAAAGGATTTTAGAAAGTTATTACAAGAAGTTAATCCATATTTCTTTAAGGAAAACTATTCTTAAATGAGATGCCAAAGTTCATCAATAATGCGAGATTGGGTAAGTCCACCAAATTTGTGAGGTGCTTACAAGCTA
>NW_018189772.1:0-339 GCF_001263595.1 Phalaenopsis equestris
TTTTTTTCTGAGCCATATTTTCCATCTACAAGCAACCAAATGAGGCTCTAATGTTTAACCTTAGCACCAAGAATAGCATTACAACCTAACAATGAGCCCTCCAAATTTCTAAATTAGAGAAGGCTTAATACAACACTGATTAAAGTAATTAGATTTGTAAGAAATCTTCAGAAATGTTCATAGAATAAATTTTAAAAAAAAAAACATCATGAATCACATACAATCAAAGAAGCCAGTTCATGATCCGCTGCTCCACTGATATCAGCACCCAACTTCTTCACTTCCAGCAGATAGGATAAAGCTTCCTTTGATACAATCTCACCAGGAACCAGAACAGGA
>NW_018189773.1:0-339 GCF_001263595.1 Phalaenopsis equestris
ATATCTACGATCATCCATTTTCTAGTGTTTTGATCAAAGTCAATATCTCTTTGTCTTTATCTGGGGACCTTTGGCTTTTCGTCCTTTTTCTTTGAGTTGTGCCGTGGGTCAGTCATCCATTCGTACGATCTGAGTTATGGAAGGAAACAGGGGAGTTGGCTGATCAAGATGGACAGTAACGATCGCGTAATCTCAATTTCTCGGCCTCGTCATCGAAAGCGGCTTCCAATTGCTCGGAAATTCTCAGCTATATGGGGGACTTGGATGGTGAGCAAAAACAATTAATCAAGAAGTTGGTCAACTTTCGCATGATCGATGGTAAAAGAACGAGAGCTCGTG
>NW_018189774.1:0-339 GCF_001263595.1 Phalaenopsis equestris
TCGGTTCGTTAAAAAGTTCATATCCGGTTCGTTTGTCAAACATGAATTTGCGATTGATATATAAACGAGCCGAACATAAACCAAAATTTGTTCATTTATATTTGGTTCTTTTTGGCTAGAAATAATATATGATGAGTAGTATTTTTAAGTAATTTAATTATCTACAAGTCTACAAAGATTAACAGTCAATTAAAATTATAAATTAAAAAATATAAAAAACATGTTAAATTATATTTAATTGATGTTCTACTATTAATAAAAAGATTTAAATCTCACTCTACCCTTAACATCCTACGCCTCGTGATTAGAGCTATCAAAATGATTCTTTGTTCGCGAACA
>NW_018189775.1:0-339 GCF_001263595.1 Phalaenopsis equestris
TGAGGGGATATTGATTTAAGGTGAATTTGGGGCATGTGGTTTGTACTTAAGATTTAGGCTTGAAATTGGGTTGGAATTTGATTTCAATTGGGCTGAGACATGATGAAACTTGATTTAGTTTTGAAATTGAGGGTGTTTGAAATCAAATTGGAGGAAATTTGGGATAATTTGCGGATTTTGGGCATTTAAGGGCAATTTGGGAATTTTGGTCAATTTTAGGAATTTAGGTGTAATTAAAATCATTGGGTGGTTAGGATTGATTTTGGGGAGAGGTTTGGAATGATTTTAGAGATTTTGGTAAATTTTAGGATATGAGGGGCATTTTGGTAATTTTGGGAA
>NW_018189776.1:0-339 GCF_001263595.1 Phalaenopsis equestris
AGTAACAAGAGATTGATAACCATAAATTATGCTTACTTATCGTAAGAAAAT
This sequence comes from Phalaenopsis equestris, assembly GCF_001263595.1. NCBI lineage: Eukaryota > Viridiplantae > Streptophyta > Magnoliopsida > Asparagales > Orchidaceae > Phalaenopsis > Phalaenopsis equestris. Next base: position 52 of record NW_018189776.1, read on the forward strand.
ATGCGATCATTTCCAATCAAGTTTCTTAGTATTCAATTTTTCATTCATTATTTTTATAATCAGTTTTAACGTACAACTTGAAATTGGGAAGTTCAATACCAACCTAAAGAAGTCTAACTATTTAGTGTAGAGTCATCACTCTATTAGCCTACGACTTGGCTATCCAATATCTAAAAGGGTTCCACCACTCTACAAGTCATCACATAAGTATACCAAATTTTCCAAAAGTATAATATGTAAGAATATGCTAATTCACACGGGCTTGTGATATGACACAAATCCAAATGC
>NW_018189777.1:0-339 GCF_001263595.1 Phalaenopsis equestris
TACAAACTTTGTAAATGAAACCTAAAACACATTCAAATGAAACAACATTGTATAAATGTTAGATGGAACAACACTCCACACAATTACAACAGTATAAACTAGCAAAGTAAAGAAGAAATGCAATAGAAATCAAAAGAAATGGCGGTGATATAGAATAAAGAAAAATACTCGATATGTATATATAGTCATAGCTCTGTAAAGTTAATTGAAAATAGAACCAACCTCTCAATACCCTCCATTCTGATACACGCAACACTTCAATTTTCACAATGAGCAAATTATGAAAACTGCTCTATAAAACTTCTATATATATATATATATATATATAACAAATTTATT
>NW_018189778.1:0-339 GCF_001263595.1 Phalaenopsis equestris
GCCTACTAGACTAGTTTTTTCCCAGTGGGTTGAGACGATCTCTTCCATTTCAATCAGAGCGAGCTGAACGAGTAAAAGAGAGTTCCTAAGATCGGTAGTTCGGATATCGATAGAGTGAGGTCAGAGGCAGGGAGACTAAGGGCAGTGGTTGGCACAAGCCTCCCTCTCCTCGAGACGAGAAGGGAAAAGGCTCTTTCTATGCCGGCCAATCAACCGGCGCCGGAAGCTCTTCGTACCCAAACAATGACGTTCTTGATTGAACATCGGGAGAGAGAAAAAAAGAAGTCTGTTTGTGAAGACACAGATTCCATAGAGGAGCAGTAAGACAACAAAGAAGAT
>NW_018189779.1:0-339 GCF_001263595.1 Phalaenopsis equestris
AAAGTTGATTAAGAGTATAAGTAGATATATATTTTTATTTTTTGATGAATACCTTAAGATCATACTCAGTGACTATAACTCAAGAGTTCAAGCCATCTTTGACTTTCTTATTGTTCTCCCTATCTCAATCATTGTCTAAAAATAAAGGTTGTAGTCTCAAGTGTTAGAGAGGGATCCAAATCTAGTACTTGGAGAATTATGTGGGAGTTAACTTAATTCTTTCTTACATCTTAGTATGATTCATTGCCTCAACGTCTAAATTATCTTATATCAAATATTTTTGGATTCAATAATAATGACATGAATAAGGGTAGATGTAAAATATACAAATATATTTTT
>NW_018189780.1:0-339 GCF_001263595.1 Phalaenopsis equestris
GTTCAGTGTTGAAAGACAATCCTGGCTTGGCTTCTTGCATAATTGTCACATTTGTAGACTGTATAAGCTCTTCGGAGTTTCCAAATACTCTTTTTAACTCTCTGGAAGGGAACGGTTCTGCACAATATTTAATGAATGGGCATGATATTGCCGTTGAACAAGATCATAATAAAAATTTTATTAATTCATTAAATAACTTTAATTTATACATTTACAATTTTGATGAGTAGCAAAATTGAAAGACATGTTAGATATGCAAATACATAGAAACTTGGTGGTACCTACTTACATACCTAAATTTTTATTATATTTATCTTGAATTAAATCCAACAATTTTCA
>NW_018189781.1:0-339 GCF_001263595.1 Phalaenopsis equestris
TGTAGTTGGCGAGTATTAATGACGCTCGTAGGCCGCGTTGGCCGGAATTGGGAGCTGCATGAGCTGATTACCACGTAGGTTGTTAGGGAAAATATTGATGGTGTCCGTAGGCCGTTGAGGCCGGATTCAAGAACTATATGAGCTGATGAACACGTCGGTCGTTGGGGCAAGTATTGATGACATTTGGAGGTAGTTGGGGCCGAAGTCGGGAATTGCATGAATTGATGGTTGTGTAGGTAGTTGTTAACATATGAACTGTAGTGGTGAGCAGTGGTGACGTCCATATACTGTTGGGACCGAAGTTGGGAGCTGCATGAGCTGATGACCACGTTGGTCGTA
>NW_018189782.1:0-339 GCF_001263595.1 Phalaenopsis equestris
TACAACTACAACCATAATAATACTACAAGAGAATCCTAATGATATTGAAATAGGTTATAGCCGACGACGGAGGACATGCCTTCCTTATAATCCATAAAGGGGATAGTGATGGTTCTCTCTCCATGTAAAAACTTGAGGCAATTCGTTCTCTTCTTTCTGCCACCAAACTTTATAATTTTTTTGGAAGATTTACATTCACACCACTTGTGTATTTATATACCAAACATCTAAACCTCAATTTTTGTACATGCATCTTATCTTTTTTATGCATGAAAATCAAAATGTGTTTTTCACTTTTCAAAAATTAAAATTATGATATTTTTGATGTGATATGAAAAA
>NW_018189783.1:0-339 GCF_001263595.1 Phalaenopsis equestris
CTAACCCTAAACTAGTAAGCCCAATTGATATCAAACAGTAATAAAAAACTACATTGCCCTTAGACTAATGAAAGATAAAATTGTCCTTAGTCTATGCACTGATATAATAGAAACATGTCAGTCTGACCCATCAGTTGTTGTGCTATATAAAATGTAAATTTGGCCCCTTATAGCACCAAAAATTTAAAAAATATTCATGAATTCACCTAAATCATGATAGATCCATCATATATAATTGAAACCGGACTTAACCAAAAACGATTGGAAAAGTAGATATTATTACTGAAATCCAATAAAACATTACAATCGAATAAAACAAAAATCTAAAGAAAACGTGGG
>NW_018189784.1:0-339 GCF_001263595.1 Phalaenopsis equestris
TATATATATATGGATGATGTAGAGTTCATACATCTGTTGCAATCTATAATTTCTCTTCGATGCAATGGATATGGGGATAAGGAGAGAGATGTGAATGAAGCTTGCTTATTTCGGGTGTCCTGTTTGGAAAATTCATAGCCTTGCATTTTGTCTTGCTACTTGTAGTTTGATTGATGATTCAAAATGAACAGTCCTTTAGTAGAGTATACATCAAAATTGGATTTCATTCACATATCACTTTATTGTTTCTTTATGTGATTTCTGTTTTTATGTTTTGTTTATTTGGATAAAATCGAAAAAAATATGCATACATATGTATTCTTGACATACTGAAACGAC
>NW_018189785.1:0-339 GCF_001263595.1 Phalaenopsis equestris
CCTGGATAAGTTTGTTATTTTTAGAAAAGAAATTATAGTCTAGTTTCTTTAGAACTTGAAAAGTTTACATTCCTTTTTTATCTCCATAAATAGGGATCAACTTTGTAATCTGAATCAAGTTCATATGTAAATCTAATTACAAAGACAATCCCATTCAGTAATAGTTAACAGATAGATGAAATCCATTCACATTTTGAAAAAAAATCAGTTGAAAAACTTACAAAGTTGTAAGTAAAAGAAACCATTAAATTATATGATATACCAAAAGTAATTGTATTAAATAAAAATGGAAACCTTTTGTTGCGAAAAACGACGACAATAAAGCGAAAAATGGAACGA
>NW_018189786.1:0-339 GCF_001263595.1 Phalaenopsis equestris
CCCTCAAACCCTACTTATGTAGTTGCGAAGGCAATTGCGAAAATCTGATCTAGAGTTTACCATGGAAGAGATATAGCGAGAACTCCTCCGAGTGCTACGATGGCTTGATAACATTGAGGCAAGGATTCTTGGAGATATCATTGTTGAGCGTGGTAGCAAGTTCCAATGAGGAGAGAGTGGAATGCCTGAATCCTTTCCATAAGAATGATTTTAGTGGAGAAGATGACAGTCCATGTCGCTTTGGGATTCAATATCAGAGTAGATTGCGAGCTGAAGTGCCTATGGGAGGATACAAAGACTCAAGAGTGAAAGTGGACATACTGGATTTCGAGGGGAGAA
>NW_018189787.1:0-339 GCF_001263595.1 Phalaenopsis equestris
ATATCCCATCATTGAATCCCTTAAGAGTTCCCACCACCGGCCTCCTTCAACCAGTGCCTAACAATTGTAATCAAAATCTATACAATCCGAACAAGTAAGTCTTTGAGGGGCTACCAACCCTTACCTTTTGTTTCTCCAGTAAAAAGACATGTTGGTTCTTTTGAAGGGAAGCTGAAGATGATACATATTTTGTTGAATAAGTGCATAGCAATCTGTGACTCAGGTCATGATTATGGTTTTAAGGATGACTTGCTGAAGTCAGTTGCATGTCAACTTGTTGGTGATTGGATCTAAGTTATTTTATTTTTCTTGTCTGAATTGTTCTATGCTGGTTAATCT
>NW_018189788.1:0-339 GCF_001263595.1 Phalaenopsis equestris
TTTGTAATATTATTCTAAAATGCAAACTATTTTATATTAGGAATTCCTATAATGATACATCCATATTATAAGTGATAATCAATAACTATGATGTGATATACTTTCTTTTCAATACATATAATATTTGGCAAAATGCATGAGATGAGATCCCTAATGCAAAGCAGGCAAAATGTTATCTCAAACAGACGATAAATCATTTAATAGTCTCTTTCTTCAGAGTAAGGGACAATCTTAACCACCAAGTAATATCATTTGCATCAAAGACTTGTTCAATCTCGACTATTAAGTAATATTTAAAAAGAAAAATCTATATTACATTAATTTTCAAATAAATCTAAT
>NW_018189789.1:0-339 GCF_001263595.1 Phalaenopsis equestris
TAACGAATAATCCGTCTTATAAGAAGACAAAAGGCCTTAAAGAAATGGAACTTTAGTTGCCTTTAAATCACGTAATACCGAGCTTATGTATGTCACAAAAGTATATCAACATAAATACCCTCCAAAAGAACCTCTATAGTTGTAAGATTGAAAATGGAATGTCTTGGTTGACTTCCATCACGTATATGTGATAGAAGCATATCAATATAGAGGTCCTTACAGAAGAATCTCAATAGTTATATGACTAAAAAAGAAGGGGATTTTGGTTGTCTTGATATAAATCTCATATATGTCAAAATCTATAGCTATATAAAGGTCATCCAGAAAAATCTCTAACGT
>NW_018189790.1:0-339 GCF_001263595.1 Phalaenopsis equestris
TAATTTCCTCTGGATTTGCATCACCTAACCAAAAGATTTTAGTCTTTTACTAATACTTGAAGCAACAAGGCCCCTCAATATGCCTAAACAGCATGCACTTTGAAAGCCTACCTTGCGGTGGGAACTCCGGCCGAAACATGGGATTTTCGGGAATCTCCGTATTCCTCAATAACTGCGTGTAATTGTTCCGTTTCTTCATAACTGATACGATGATCGATCCAATCAGTGGGACCTCAAGTAGCCACACGAAAAGCTTCAGCGCAAGACCCGTCAAGTGCGGAGCTGCATTCCGAATTTTACAATCCATCACAAGCGAAAAAGAAAAAAAAAAAAAAAAAA
>NW_018189791.1:0-339 GCF_001263595.1 Phalaenopsis equestris
CTACCATTGTTTTTAGTAAAGGGAAATTTCTTTTGATTTTGAGTTTTCTTTTCTTTTTATTAATATATTAAAGAGGGCATATTCACACTCAAACAACCTCCATCACCAATTATTTTCAGTTTATTTTTAGCTTTAGTGGAATCAAATTTTAATTTTATTTCTTAGATAATTTTTTTTAGAAGATTTACATAAATATCATTCAATTCATATGTATTTATTTATCAAACACAAAGTTTATTTTTTATATTCATGCCATTTTAGCTATATATGAAAATTCATATTTCTCTTTTTTTTTAAATTAAAATAATGATAATTTTTATGTGAAAGGATATGTTTGAA
>NW_018189792.1:0-339 GCF_001263595.1 Phalaenopsis equestris
TTTTAACTTGTAAAAAGTGAAATACACCTTTTCATTTATAGGTAAAAATTAAATTTTTGGGGCAGTTTGGAATCAATTTTGATTTTTGTTTTTTATTTTTATTTTATTTTGTTAATGTTTTTACTTTTAAAAAAACATGTTTTGTATGTTATAAGATGTTGAGTTGTTTTTAAAAGAAAATAACCTTTATATATTTTGAGTGCTTTTAAAAACAAGCTAATTTTAATAAATTTATTTTTGAAAGAAAAAAAAAATAGAAACATGCAAGAAAATGCATTAAACAAACATATTTTAAAATAAAACTAAAAACAAAAAAAAAATGATTTCAAATAAACCTTA
>NW_018189793.1:0-339 GCF_001263595.1 Phalaenopsis equestris
GAATGGGAAATGCGGTGTCCCTGCAGACAAAGAAAGAAATCCTAAGGGATGTCAGGATCATCCAATAGCCCCACAAGTCAGCCGAAGTTTCACCAACACGTATTCCCATTAGATTCCATCTAGGAATCCAGATTGATACTACAATTATAACTATAGATTTTGTTTCCTCTATCGCTCCAAAAGCTACAGGACGTCGGCCGGTCAAGTCACATCTGGGTCCAAAGGTTCAACTAATTATTAGTCACAAGAATGTCTCGAAGGAGGAAAAGATGAATAAATTACATGTTATTGTAATTGATTCACACCACGGGGAGCACAATTCTCTCCAACCTGTCGATG
>NW_018189794.1:0-339 GCF_001263595.1 Phalaenopsis equestris
TAGGGCTAGTGATTTTTTCTACCTTTTCTTTAGATTAAAAGGTAATATAAAGTTTTACCATGCTAATATGCTCATTTTTTATGGATTAGAAAATGGAAAAAAAATGGTATTTCTTGACTCAATTTCTACATTGCTCGTTAAGTTATAAAATAAATAAATAAATAAAACAACTAAATGAGTGTAGGCGTTGAACCCCTCTTCATATATATTAGGAGGAAGCAACACCACCTCAATTGATACTGAGAAGTTGCAAATAGTTTTATTTATTTATTTAATTAAACCTAAAAAAGTGCCTAATTTCTAATACTAATGTAAATCTTGCCCTTTTCAAGAACTTTA
>NW_018189795.1:0-339 GCF_001263595.1 Phalaenopsis equestris
TAAATATGAAAATTTAAGTGTGAGATATGTAAATAAATAAAAATTATGTATTATTTATGCAAATGCTAGTACGAAGTCTGGCCCAGTTGCAAAAATTTAATATTTATTGATGATTACAAAAATCTCTTGTCCCACGACGGGAGAGTGTAACTATACTTTTCAGACTACAGCTTCAACTGACAGTGTCTGGTTGGTGGTTATTAATGATGGTTAGCGATGGTCGACAGCAGTTGTTGAAGGTCAACGGAGGTCGGCGATGTTCGACGACGGTAGACGGTGATCAACGGAGGTCGGCAGTGGTCGTCGGCGGTCGATGGTTGTCGTTAGCAGTTGGCTGAG
>NW_018189796.1:0-339 GCF_001263595.1 Phalaenopsis equestris
TTGAGAAGGATGGTGTTAACAATTTTTCTAAACTTCTCAAGAGTGATAATAATGTGTTGGCTGATATTAAAAGTGACACCTTTAATGATATTCACAATTATTTTAACACTAATAATCTTAGTTTGATTCTGAGTGAAGATGAGATTAAAAATGCTATTGATAGCATGGACAGTGGAAAGACTGCGGGGTTAGACAATTTTTCTGTGGTTTTTTATAAAAATTGTTGGGAGATGGTGAAAGTGGATATTATTGCTGCTATACAGGTTTTCTTCAAAGGCACTGATTTGCCTCTATAGGGTTTGCGTAGTCCCTTAAAGATCTTTATAAATTATGATGTTC
>NW_018189797.1:0-339 GCF_001263595.1 Phalaenopsis equestris
AAAAAAATGTCAAAATTATCACTTCTTTCTTTATAAGGGGGCTATTTTAGTCTCTAAGTTCATGAAAAGTGTCAATTTAGTCCACAACATATTTTGATTGGAGAGTCTATTTTTAGGGAACTAAACATTTTTATACTCTCATAATAAAATGAACCCATGCAAAAAATCAGGAGACTACTTTGACACTTTATTCATTGCACATAACAAGTGAAAAATGTAATATAAATTATTTATCTAAAAAAACTGGTTTTGTGGGACTTTTACGTATGAATAACGCAATTCACACAAAAATTAAATCCATTATCGTGATTGCAAGGATTCATTATACTCCAAGATAAA
>NW_018189798.1:0-339 GCF_001263595.1 Phalaenopsis equestris
TTATGGGTTGGTTCATGAATCTTTGGGTTGTTTTGTGGACTGTTCACCATCTCTCCTACAAGTTGTTAAAGTTCTTTTATTTCTTAATTTTTCTAATACTTCTCCTAGCTTAGAATCGTAAGGTTAAAGTTTCGTAGGTCCTGAATTATGCATAAATGAACTAGAGGCCCCTAATACTAAAATTTCAAATCAAAATAATTAAGTTAAATGCACACAATAAAAAAAATAAAAGAAATTTTTTTGGTTTTTCTAGTTTTTTCAAATAAAACAGTTAAAAAAATTGAACAAAAATAGTTAACACTACAAGTTTTCTGGTCTAAGACATAAAGGTTTAACTAA
>NW_018189799.1:0-339 GCF_001263595.1 Phalaenopsis equestris
CTTTCCTTTCTTATGACCTTTTATTCCTATTCACTAGCTTCTATTACATATGTGTCATGTGCTTGTTTAGATTTCAAATTTTGATTGTTTTTGATTTCAGATTGTGGCCTCTAAGATGTTTTCCCGTCTGAGGGACTTATCTAAAGACGAGAAGTTGCTCCAACTGTTGCTCGTCTGAGGTGGCGACCATTCCCAAAGGATCGAGTGGTACTTCAGATGTATTTTGATATGTAGGGATATTAATCCTTACTTAAATCCTCTGCAAGCTTTCCAAACATCCCCCCTTACTGTCGTAGTCCCCAGATAGTCCTTTCCTCTGCTGTCCTGCAGTTCACCGCT
>NW_018189800.1:0-339 GCF_001263595.1 Phalaenopsis equestris
GGTCCTAAAAGATTTTAAATTTAAATGTATATGTTGATAGAGTTGCTATTGAGGGAATTGTCACGAGTTTTTTCTAATAAATATTTGTTCTTTAATAAGTAATTAGTTAAATAATTCTTAAATTAAGAATCAATTATTCTAGTAGATTAAGTTGTTTTTAATTTTTGTGATTCATATCTCAGGTTTGTTTACTTACGTTGAGCGAATTTAATCATAATTTTAATAAATATACCCTATTGTGGCACCAACACAATTTTAAAAAGTTATTTTTTAAAATTAATATATGTGCTTAGTGTTGGAAAAATATAATTTAGAGCAGGGAATCGAACCTGTATACCC
>NW_018189801.1:0-339 GCF_001263595.1 Phalaenopsis equestris
CGAACAACGAGCCGTTTTGACAGCCCTAATTGTGGGCCTAATTCCTATTTATTTGCACATTTAAAAACTTAAATTTATTTTTTTACAATTACACTCCTCAAATTTTCTCATCACATAAAAAAAAAATCATTATTTTAATTTTTAAAAGGCGTACACATTTTAATGCACAAGTGTTATGCATGTAAAAATTTAAGTTCAGGGATAGATTTGTAAATATATAAAATTTGAGTGGTATAAATGCAAATCTTCCTATTTTTAAGTGATGGTATTAGGGAGTGGTTGGTGGCAGTTGTAATTTTGGAATTGTGGAATAGCTCCATGTGATTCTATATATATATA
>NW_018189802.1:0-339 GCF_001263595.1 Phalaenopsis equestris
AAAAAAAAATATGAATCGATAAACTCTTACCAAACAATTTGATTGCCCACATAAATTCAAATTATGTTGAATTAAGACACGGGACATAAGCTGTGAAAAATCACCAAATGTCATTTTTTTTTAAATTTTGATGTGTGATAGAAAATTCGCAGCGGTTGAGTAGCAAACTATCGTTTTAGCGTTGTACGGAGTTTAACACACACACAGATGAAAGAGTAACAAGCGGTGATGACTCCAGAAGGTTTTACATGGAAAACCAGTAAAGGGAAAAACCACATGGTCTAGCCCAGTCGCGAAAATTCACTATTGAATTGATGATTACAAAAATCACTTATCCCA
>NW_018189803.1:0-339 GCF_001263595.1 Phalaenopsis equestris
TAATTAAGATTAAGATTACACCTAAACCAAACTAAATTCAAAATTAACCTAAGGTGCAAATTAAATTAAAACTGGAAATTAAATACCAAACCACTTAAACCTAATTATCGCTGAAATTCTACTTAAGCTAAACTACAAACCTACCAAAATCAAATTAAATCCATAAGTTAAACTCCATTAAAAGCAAACCTACTTTGAATACAAACCTACCAACAAAATTACTTAAATGCAAACATAAACCTAAACAAAACTATGATTAATCTTAGTCTTAAAGAATAAAATATATTAAAATTAATTAAATTGAACCTATGTCAAAGTGAATAAAAATTAACACCTAAT
>NW_018189804.1:0-339 GCF_001263595.1 Phalaenopsis equestris
TTGTTGATAATCAAGTTTGTCATCCAAAAAATTATAATTTCAATATATGCTTCTATGTGAAAATGTTTGATATAAGCTGACCAACTCACTATCATGTCTTATTTGATGAAAATTGTTTCAGTCCTGATGATCTACAAGAACTTGTTCATTCACTTTCTTATGTACATCGAAGAAGCACAACAACAATATTTGTGGGCTATCCTTTTGCTGCCCCCATTCGTGAGCCTATATTGGGGGCTTGGTTGTACTTTTTCTGGTCTCTACTCATGGGCTTGTTATGTGGTTTTGGCTGTCTTTTTTTGGCCTTACCCGTGAGCTCCTGTCTTCTTTCTTATCCCT
>NW_018189805.1:0-339 GCF_001263595.1 Phalaenopsis equestris
GGGAGTGGTGGAGGAGGGGGATATGGAGTTGGGGGAGATCATGGAGTGGGTTATGGTAGTGGAGGTGGCTCTGGAGGCGGAGCTGGTGGTGGTGGTGGCCACAGTGGATATGGGGGAGATGGAGGTGGCTATGGAGGCGGAGGTGGCGGAGGATATGGGGCTGCTGAGAAATATTCACCATGAAAAGAAAAAGATTATCAAGGGTGCAAATACCCAAGGCTCTGAAGCTTTGAGCAGTGCTATTACTTTCTTACAAATATGCATTATGCAATATATAGCTATGGTTGTATTACTCATGAATTTGTTTGAAAAGTGTGCTATTAAGAACTCCTAATTTGA
>NW_018189806.1:0-339 GCF_001263595.1 Phalaenopsis equestris
TTTTTTTTTTTTTTTTAAATTGCTCTTTCAAATCTGTTATGTACACATTTACTGGGTTTTGACTTGCATCTGTGATAGTTATCAGCAAAATGAATATATTTTATCGATCATGCTTTTACTAATTCATGCTTCAAAATTTGCTTCAATTTGCAAAATTTGATAAGATTGTCTAGTTTTATTTATCAATTTACTGATTTGTACAATCACTTCAAGGGTTTCAGGGAGGTTGCCACACTCTCACGTTTGCAGCATCAACATGTTGTTCGGTACTATCAGGTTGGTGCCTATATGCTTGACTCTATAAATTTGCATTTCTCTCAATTTGGGTATTAATTTTTT
>NW_018189807.1:0-339 GCF_001263595.1 Phalaenopsis equestris
GATCTTGAGAAGCTGGATTGCTTGCCGTCTTGCCTCTCTAACCTTCCTTCTCTCCGAAAGCTTTTCATTCAGAACGTTCCTCTGCTCCGGGAATTACAGCACCTCCCTACCTCCTTGGAAACACTCTCAGTCTACGGTTGTCAACCAGAGTTTAAGAAGCGCTATCAAAGGCTTGTAGGCTCTGATTGGCACAAGATTTCTCATATTTCTGGAATTTATATTTCTACGGAGCCACCCTGTTTCTTCATACACCGCTGAAAATTCTGGTATTATGAGTCATACCTAACACACCCTGATTTGTACAGCACATAAAACAATGGAATTTACATATTTCACAGC
>NW_018189808.1:0-340 GCF_001263595.1 Phalaenopsis equestris
CACAATATCATTAAAAATAAGCATGAAATGAATATAGAAAAATATGTAATTTTTAGGAGTGTCAGACCCCCATCAGAATTAGGTAAAGGTCCTTTCCCATGTAAGTTATTATACCCAAAACTGTAAAGACCAAAATGAATATTCTAAAACCAAAAACTTTTAATGCAATTATCCACATTAATCATTCCCTTACATATAAAAGGATAACAAATTACTAGTCATAGCCAAAGGATGATCATTCCTACAGTATTTCAGTTTCAATATTTTAGCTCAAAGAGATTTGCCAATTAACAAAAGTCATCCACAATTTCATATAATTGAGATGCATAGTATCCATAAG
>NW_018189809.1:0-340 GCF_001263595.1 Phalaenopsis equestris
GAGACACAAAGAATGAATTTAGCCATGCTTCGTCGGGAAAACCATAGCGAGGAAAACTTTGTAGGATTTCATTACAAGAAACATAAACATACAAAACTTACAATAACTTGTCTTCTCCACACTTTAGCAATCAATCCTCTCATACAAGTCTCTCACAACACACAAAACAAATGAAACTCTTACCCTACATGATTTTCACTAAAGTAGGAAGAAGATGTTGAGTATGGCTCTCAAATTCTCTCAAAATCTTACCTCCAACAGCCTCTAATGTATCCCTAATGCCGAACTCTTGTCCAAGCCTCCAAGAAACCAAGAAGTGGCGAAGAAGCTAAAAAAAATT
>NW_018189810.1:0-340 GCF_001263595.1 Phalaenopsis equestris
ACACCAAAAATAGTGCCGACAAGTAGTTGACAAGGTGGGTCTTAGATGGATGCTTCAGAAGCGTTGGTTGACTATAGAGGCCATTGTAGGGAGTTGTGTGAGTTGTGGATCACATTTGTTGTATAATCCATAGTGGTAAACCGCAATGACATCCGTGGGCCGCAGGGGCTGGAGTCCAAAGCTGTAAGAGCTGTGGACCACATAGACCGTAGTTGGTCATGTATGCTTTAGTGGTGCATAGTAATGACGTCCATTGGCCGTGAGGTGAGTTGTTACACCATCTTCGTGCCCGGTTGTTGCACCGTCATTAAGGTCAGTCCAGTGTTTGGGATGATGCGTC
>NW_018189811.1:0-340 GCF_001263595.1 Phalaenopsis equestris
AGATAATGACAGTGTTAAATACTTAAAATATTTAATAATAAGTTGGGGGAAGGGAAGCTTGGCTTGGGCTCTAATAGCAAGAACAATAACGACTCGGTTTGGGTTCTCCATGGCTTCAGTTTAAATGAGCAAACAGAGTTGCTGGATGTTTGGTCATGCGAACTAAGAGAGGGCATCCATATGTTGCAATTCAGAGAACCGGTGCAGCAGGTTTTTTTTGGCATGCAATTTCCTTGCTTGGTTTGCGAATGACCAAGGCAAAGAGAAATTGAGGTGTCAATTGAGATCTCTCACTTGGCAGAACTTAAAAGAGAAGAAGGGGGAGAATACTTCATGAATA
>NW_018189812.1:0-340 GCF_001263595.1 Phalaenopsis equestris
TTATATATATAACACCAGAAATATTTTTGTTTATAAAATATTGTAAATTTGAAATCACATCACAAATAACATTTACATTGATTTATTAAGAGTGAAATTCATCTTTTCATGCTTGTGTTTTGATTTCATTTATAGATACTAGGGTGTTCAGAAATTAAATATTAAGATTTAGATATTAGATTTATATAAATATAAAAGAAACTGTTGTATGTCGGTTGAGTTCCCTTGATTATATCCTATGTTAGCAGTTTATGACATATACAATATATTGCATGCTTTCGCACTTTTTAAAATCTATGAATTATTTTGTGCAACCCATTTAGCATAGTGGTTGAAAGCT
>NW_018189813.1:0-340 GCF_001263595.1 Phalaenopsis equestris
TATATATATATATCACACAGTGTGTGTGCTGGGCCAGGGCGTGTTGGGTTTTAAGATTAATGGGCCTTATTTATTTGGGTGCTTTTAAAAGCTTTAATTCAATGGATAGGGCAAAGATACAGTCCTTGTACGGATGCTTCCATGTCAGGTGGAATCCTACTTGGGATTTGTTTGTTTGGTCATGGCCCATGAGAATTAGGAATCTTATATTTATTTCTCCTATATTTTTATTTTTTTATGTCTGATTTACAGTAAAAGAAAAGCAAAAATAATATAAAAAAAAATCTTACTTACACTTAAAATGAAAATTAATTTTTTTGCCTTTTAAATGCCGTACTAT
>NW_018189814.1:0-340 GCF_001263595.1 Phalaenopsis equestris
GAATATGAACCATCTTGATTGGACGTTTCGGAGAGCTTTCTTTGATCAGATAGCGTTTAATGGAAATTTGAATGCCTTAACGATGTTGAAATTGAGCAATCTTGGGCATGTTGGATTCCTCTTGTCGAGATGCTCGATTCTACTATAAGCTTTCTAGATTCAACATTCATTTAAACTTCTAAATATGTCCAAAAAACTTTCAAGCGTGATTTAATGACTTGATCCGAGCTATATTTGACTTGGATTGGACTATTTTTCGTAGCATTGGGTTTCTTCCAGTCGAGTGTCAGTTTGACTGTAGGTTTGTTGAAATCAGGATTCTAGAAGAGTTTTTATCAAA
>NW_018189815.1:0-340 GCF_001263595.1 Phalaenopsis equestris
GGGGAGGGACCACCACCTGTTCTGAGCAAGATACACACACAATACTTAAAAAAAGAGAATGATACAACATTTCCAAGAGCATAAACTTAAGAACAAAGTTTGAAAACATAAACATCATTGTTCCTTCTCTTAAAACAACAAGCTTACAATATATATAAAAGCTCTTTAATGGAAAATAACCTAAATAGAAATAGAAAAATAAAAAAAATCAGAAAAGAAAGAAGCAACATAAGGAAATTTGTTGAAAATAAAATAAATAAATAAAGGAAGCGTTTACATGTTCTTCCCAAGATCGCGGGAACCGTGCATCACAAAATTGTGATATCACATAAATCAGAAT
>NW_018189816.1:0-340 GCF_001263595.1 Phalaenopsis equestris
AGTTAAAACTTGACCAAAACCAATTTAGTGAATTGTGAATTTCGATTTTTTATGCATGCCATCTAAACTTTGTATTAGCATACAATAGAACCCCGAGACATTTGTGTCATTATTGGTGCACCTTGCGCCACAAGTTGTGCATATATAAACTTCTATGTCAAGTCTTTTTGCTATACCTGTCTTATTTCATCAGTCGTCAGCTCTAAGTACTCGTCGTGCTGTTTTGACATAACGTAGAAAAATTATGTATGTGGGCTCCTTTATATAGGTAACTGAAGCTCCATGCACATTTTTTTTTGTGCGGTGGGTTAGAGACCCTTGTGCTTCTTGTCAACATGGT
>NW_018189817.1:0-340 GCF_001263595.1 Phalaenopsis equestris
ACTTCGTAAAAGATAAAAGGACGATGTGCTTGTCATCTTTGGTGAAGGAGTAGGTGTTCCCAAACTCGTCATGTTGAGTCTTGCGGTCAAGCTCCCACGGTCTCCCCAAAAAGAGGCAGACAACCATAGGCACCACGTCGCACCAAACCTAATTCTGCAGCTGGTCCCCAATTTAAAACTCCACAAGACGCCTCCCGTCAATCCTGATCATGATCTCCTTTAACCATGTCAAGAAAACGGATGGGGTTGCCTCTGAGCTATGATGCTAAGTTTGTCCACCATCAATGTTGACGTCAAATTCTTGCTACTACCTCCATCAATGATAATATTACATACCTTG
>NW_018189818.1:0-340 GCF_001263595.1 Phalaenopsis equestris
AATATGATAATATTATTTTTAAAATGCACTTGGTTTATGTCATGAGATAAGTCATTCTCCAAGGAAACTTTCCACGCCCGATCATTGTCGACAGTTGATTTCTCCAACCCATCTACCCACCTAAAGAAGTCATAACTTTCTATTCTTCTCATCGACACCTGCAAAATTGTGGCTGTTGTGAAGTAAGCTGAGTACATTTAGTTTATAGTAGCAGTACAATGCTCTGGAGGTACCGGAAGTCCTCGCGCTCATCATTTCTAAAGTTTTAAAACAACAAAACACAAATCCTTAGAAGCAATATTGGCAAAAAAATATTATAATTAATCAATGCAAGTTTTAT
>NW_018189819.1:0-340 GCF_001263595.1 Phalaenopsis equestris
TGTAATGTTATCACATTATTAGGATCACAGAGTTATGAATGACAAGACCAGTGACTGGGCAGTTGCCACTATTAGTAAGAAAATATGAAAGCTACTAGTCATAACCTAATAAGCCCTGAAGAGGAAATTGTGCTATGAGCCTGAATGGCTAATATAATGAGCATACAAGATGAGACAATAATTAATTGAGACTAAAAATCTTTTCCATAACATATTACATATAATTTTGCAAATAAGATAGATTTAATATAATTAAAATTATATGGTAATATGGTAATCAAAATACTATTAATTTAATTCTATCTATTTTTATCTTAATTAAATAATGATTAGCAAAACT
>NW_018189820.1:0-340 GCF_001263595.1 Phalaenopsis equestris
TAGGGGACCCAAGTGAAGCTACAACAACTATCCAATTGAGGCTTCACCTCTTGGACAAAGGTATCATTTTTAAACTTTACATTTTTACCACTTTCTGCAACTTTGCAAAGTAAGTTTACATTTCATGGTAAAGTAGCCTTATGGATTTGATCTACACACTTAGGTGAAGGTTTATGAACAAATCTCACTTGATTTAATTGAGAATCGAGAGAGATATTAATGTTTGAAATTAGACAGTTTTAGTTTTCTAACTTGATGAAGAAGATGAACAATACCTGTGTTATTCATGGTTTTATTCTAGTGTTATATTGGTGTTATTGTCACTATTTTGCCATTTTTT
>NW_018189821.1:0-340 GCF_001263595.1 Phalaenopsis equestris
TGTCCCAATGAATTTTCCTTTATTTTATTTTTATGATTTGTATTTAAGGAGATATAAATTTTTAAAGTTTATTAGATTTTTTTGAATTTATTTAATTCAAAAAATTTGATTTTTTATTTATCTGTGTCGGCACCACATCATTCCTCATACATGTTGAAGTTTCATGTAGCGTTCCATGATTGACTGGTCTTTTCATGTAGATATTGAGATGGCCCGCGATTCATTATGCTCCTCTCTATTGTTCCTCTGTCTGGTTTGATCTTCGTCATTGGTTTCAAATACACGAAAATGGACGACATCCATTCATCATCCTCACTAGATAAAGAACTAACAATCATCC
>NW_018189822.1:0-340 GCF_001263595.1 Phalaenopsis equestris
TTGGAACGAGAAATTCACAAAACAGAAAACACAGCAGAACACATAGATTTATGTTGTTCAGCAAATTGTTTACGCCCACGGAGTTGCAAAGGATTTTATTAGCTTGAGGATTTTATCGTCGATCACGTCGACTTATAAGAAAAAACTCTCCTCTCTCTCTCTACCTCTCCACGTTCTTTATCTCTCTACCCGAGAGATCTACATCCGATGAGTAAAATAAGAGGAGCCGTAGCCTTTGATTTTGCTCTTCCCATAAGCTTCACACCGAAGAACAAAAACCACACGCAAAGAGGAGAAGAGGGCTCCTTCGTGGTACTCCCAACATGCCTTTTTAACCATC
>NW_018189823.1:0-340 GCF_001263595.1 Phalaenopsis equestris
CAGCTGATCCGGATAAGCTGATTGGTTGTTTGGTTAATGCATTTTCATAACAGTTGATTCTGAATAAATTATCAATCTGCCCCTATTTTGGAAAAAGTGTTTAGCTGTTTGGTTCGTGCGTTTTGTAAACACCTGATTTGTAGATTTTTTAGTTAAGTGACCAGTCTGGCACACATAATTGATATTGCTCGCAACAAAACTACATTATCTACCACTGTGCTATTTTTGAAGCAATTAACCCACTTAATTCTCAGTGACACGTACAACCCACTGAAAATTTGATATTTGCAAATTCACCATCCTTCTTACTACAATCAGATAGTGGAGATAAATATAAAAA
>NW_018189824.1:0-340 GCF_001263595.1 Phalaenopsis equestris
TCAGTAGGTACTTTATAGTTAACTTAGTTTTTCAGTGCAGTGTTTTTTTGGTGTTGTGATATGAAAATTTTAGTGTGTATAACTAAAGAAAGAAAACAAAATTGTTCGATTGATAACATTTTTATAAAAATTACTTAATTTAAAGAAAATAATAGGTAAAAGTACATGAACTTAAAAAGAAAATCTCTACAACTTAAGAGAGATATGTGAATAAAAATAGAATAAATAAACTGTAAGAAAATAAAAAGATGATAAATAGATAAAATCTCTCTCCAATGTTGGTAGTTCCAAGTCACCCAACAAAATACAAAAATTTAGTCACTACATTAAGGCTTCATAA
>NW_018189825.1:0-340 GCF_001263595.1 Phalaenopsis equestris
AATAATTTGTGATGCTAAAAATTATTTATATATACATATACATATATAAATCGGTATTTGGCATAGGCCCACATACCGATTTCCCTTGCGCTATGCCCCATGATAAGTTTCGGCGCCATGTGCCTAAATATTCGAGAACCCAACGCCGTTGGGGATTGAATATATATATATAAATATATATTACATACATATGTATACATACCTACATAAATGTGCCGCATGCCGTGGCCTGTTGGTTCGCGGGGTTCAATGTAAGTCCCCTCAGGTCACAGGTTCAATCCCCATGACGCTGAGCCACTGCTAAATATCGGTTTCCTTAATATATATGTATGTGTGTGTT
>NW_018189827.1:0-340 GCF_001263595.1 Phalaenopsis equestris
TTAATTTGCAACTTCCTATTAAGGGCACCCTCTTGCACGCCAATGATAATGAGGCTTTGAGGGCAGCAATGCTCTCCCTGCAAGCTAAATTTCAACTTAAGAAGTCAAGGAATGTTGAAAGGATAACTCAATCTCAACTTTTCAAAGAAGCCATGAAACCCGAGCAACTATGGGGTGAATATGGCACCCCAATATGGATGTGGGTATAGGATGAATTGAGGTTTTTGAAAACAGTGTTGAATTTAATAAACTAGATGAATAAGAAGAATGTTATAAGGAAAAGCTATATGGATTTATGCATGTGATTGATTTTATGTGATTGAACCACCAAACCTTTGTC
>NW_018189828.1:0-340 GCF_001263595.1 Phalaenopsis equestris
ACGACGTATAGATATTTCGACTGAAAAATTAAATAAATAAAGAAAAAAGATGTAGCCCGAAGATTAGGAAAGAATATGATGCATCAAAATCTGACATATTATTTAATATTTGACGCACTCTTTCATTCTCTGTCAAAGAGCTAAGTTTTTGCATATGATAAGAAGGTTTTCTTCGAGTTATACGATTATGGTTAAGACGATAACTGTGTGTTATTTGTGAACAACAAGTCAAGTGAGAAATATTTATGATCAAATCTGAAAAAAAATTGTGAGAAGTTTGAAATGAATGTGAGTTTTGTTGCGTTTGAAATATTGACATTAATTTATATTTGTTTGATTT
>NW_018189829.1:0-340 GCF_001263595.1 Phalaenopsis equestris
TTTATTTATACATAATATTAGAAAATAAATTTTTCTTTCACTAATTGCTTGGTATACACATTAATTTATAACATTCCAAATTTAAATAAATAGATTTTGAACATGTCTTTAAACTTTAAATACCATTGAAGAGGCACTTATTGTAATCCATATAGACCTCTTAAGCTTACACATCAAATGCACACCATCATTAGGAGAGGATCTTTCTAGCTATTTTATATAAATCTTCTCATCAAAATATCCATTACATAATATATGATTTTTGCATCCGCTTATTTAAACTCAAAATCAAAAGATGCAATAAGTTTCATGATACTTTTCAAGAAATCCAATAGATCTT
>NW_018189830.1:0-340 GCF_001263595.1 Phalaenopsis equestris
GCATGTATGTAAATGTCCCTTTCAATTTTGCTATTAAAAAAGCAAGCGGAGTGCTTATCCTAAAAAAGCAAGATTTACATGCATACCACTCAATTTTAATGTATTTACATATAAGACCTGAACTTCAATTTTTACCTACTACCTTTCCTATGTATGAAGAGGTGTATTTGATTTTTTTAAAGGCTAAAATGGTGGTATTTTTGATGTGATTGATTTGGGTGGTATAAATGTATGTATAAAGAGAAATTTAGCTGTTACATATGTAAATACATAGGAATTGCGTGGCGGTATGTATGTAAATATCCACAACAACAAAGCCTTAATCCCACTGTGGGGTCGG
>NW_018189831.1:0-340 GCF_001263595.1 Phalaenopsis equestris
TCGACGGGAGATCTTGCTTGAATACCAGCGAGTTCAATAGAGAAAATCACATGAATACCGACGAGCTCGATATAGGAACTCGTCGTATCCTTCTGAGATGCAAGTTTATAGCAATACCTCAATGGTTGTGATTGACGATTACAATCTGTTTTCAGTTGTGCTTTAGGTGCATGACAATTGAACTCGATCCATTAGAATCATACCACACATCTAATATTTTGGCTTTTATGATAGATGGAGAAATCTAATTTAATATGAAAATGAATATTTTGTTTTAAAAAAAATATTAATGTTATTTTTTATGCGATGTTAAACATTGAAGCTTTGTAGGTGCGAATAT
>NW_018189832.1:0-340 GCF_001263595.1 Phalaenopsis equestris
ATTTGGAAGTGATTAGATCCTATTCTGCGGTTCATAGTCATGCTCTGTTTGATGAAGAGGGTGAGGACTTGAGCCATCATTACACTGGGAATGATTGATGTTATGAAGACTGGTAGTAATTTGATGATTTGTTTGGTTTCTTCTACCTGAGTTATGGAGCATAAGATCCATGGATCGTTTGAACCTGTCATCACTGCCGCTTTGTCCAAAAACCTATAAAAGAAATAAAGGGGAATCATATCAAAGAAGCTCAATCTTTGGAGAAACTATTAGGTCCACACGTCTCGTTGGTCATTCACGACTATCATATTATCCACAAATCAGATGTTTGATGATGTGA
>NW_018189833.1:0-340 GCF_001263595.1 Phalaenopsis equestris
GTGTATATATATATATATATATATATATTATACATTATTTATTTTTCTACAGCCCAAATATCGATATTGGCCCCATGATGAGAGCCCGCGCAATGTGCTTATAATTCTAGAGTCCACGCGCCACGAGATTGAACCCTTGACTCAAAGAGACTTACAGTGACCCGACCACCACTAAGCCAAGACTTGCGGCGCGCGCACACACACTGTGTGTGTGTATATATATATTAAAAGAAAATCATTATTTGGTTATGTGGGCACCAAATAACGCTTCCCCCATCTTAATTGAAACTCAGGTGTGCTTTGGATATTTTTTCTTGGATTGATATACTTTCTGTCGGGA
>NW_018189834.1:0-340 GCF_001263595.1 Phalaenopsis equestris
CATATCTCAAGGATTGGGTGATGCTCATGTTGTTTCCCTCTCCCAAGATAGTGATTATTTTCCCCAACTCCCCTATGCAGTCCACTTCTCTTCCACTATTTCCAGCCAGCGCCATCACCTCCTTTGCCCAGCCGTCAAGCCCAAAAGTCCCTTCCTGTTGTGCCCCTGAAGCCTACAGGTCTCGACTGATTATTACACCCTTATTCCTAGCTGCAGACTATTTGCTACCAAGTGTCTGCCTCCATACTATTGCACCTACATCCTGCTTGCCTCCTGTAGCCACAAATCGCCGCCCCCACCCCTCACCCTCCCTCCACACAAACCTCTCCCTTACTTGTGG
>NW_018189835.1:0-340 GCF_001263595.1 Phalaenopsis equestris
AAAAAAAAACCACTAAAAATTACAAAGCACACTAAATGAAAGATTAAATTCATCCAGAGCAACAATTTACTTTGAAAGCAAAATAGTCCCTATCTAACAAAAAATAATAGAAAATTTCTCATAATTAAATGGTATAAGAAACTAGAATCATAATTAATACCTACTACCTAGCATTAACGTCATTCTCCTGTAAATCAAATATTTATATTAAACATATCAAACCTACCTAATGTTTTGTCTAGAAGAAATAATTAATTTAAGCATTAAGCTTATCACAACTTAATGAGTAATTACAATTTTATTATGCATTAAATAAATACGCAAATGCTATGCATGATGT
>NW_018189836.1:0-340 GCF_001263595.1 Phalaenopsis equestris
TTTTAAGAGATATCTTTAGATTATATTTTAATTTTGTTTTGAAAAGGTTTTAGTAAGGTTTCTTAAGTTAAGATTTAAAAAGCTTGTAATTTTAAAACGTAATGGTTTAAACTTTGAGGATTTTACATTATTTTTTACTTAATTTATGTTTAAGTTTATTAAAATGTTTAATTTTGATTTTTTTTAAGTTAAGGTTTATTAAAAATTTTTAATTTTGAGAGCTAATTTAAATGGTCTTTAACTTCAAAAGATTTCAATTTTGAAAAGATTTTTAATTTTAATGTTTTTTTAAAGAGGTTTTAATTTTGTTAAGGTTTTGAATTTATTAAAAGATAAAGGT
>NW_018189837.1:0-340 GCF_001263595.1 Phalaenopsis equestris
TTAGGAGTTAGATATGTAAATACATAAGATAAGAATTGAGCGTTACGCATGTAAATCTTCCTTCATTTTTCTTGTTCACACACATTTATTTTATATGCCATCTTGCTGTATGCTTCTGAAAATCATCTTTGAGATAATGGAAATCTGTACAGTTATGGAGTATCAAGCCTGGATGGGGCAGCAGGCCAGACATTCATGTGGAGATAGCACATAAAGATGATGTCAGCGGACTCAAGTTCTCAGCTGATGGCTTAATTCTTTTGTCCAGAAGCATGGATAGTACACTTAAGGTACATATATGTACTTTTTTTGAACAGTTCACAATTTACTTTTTTTTTTT
>NW_018189838.1:0-340 GCF_001263595.1 Phalaenopsis equestris
CAACTAATTTATTTACCTTTGTTGCTTTTCTGCTTTCGCCACCTTCCTGATCTTGACTCCTGCGATACTTTCTTTCCTTTTTCTCCTTTCCATTCTTAGCACCGTCTCTTTCAGCTATTTAGGGAAGATGGAAGCTTAAGGCATTGCAAATTTCTACCCTACAACCACTGATCTCCATTTCGCTAAAAATCATTGCCTTTATGGTTGAACCATTGCAATACAACCACAATTAGAGCTAGCCAAGAAGCAAACTAAAACTCCTATCTTTCTCCTCCTAATAATAGCTTCACAGCCCTGTCTCCTTACCATCATAGCAGAGACCTAAAGTGAGCTCACTCCT
>NW_018189839.1:0-340 GCF_001263595.1 Phalaenopsis equestris
GGTTTCGCCTCATGGCGAACCCTAACGTCTGCTATATGGATCTCTCGCGTCGTCTATTTCCCTGTTTTGTCTTTGTCGTTGATGTTGGTGCTCGCGTCGTCGCATTGTCGTGTTTCTGGCGGTAGAGTTGTTCATTTTCGTGCTTTGCATTTGTGGGGCCTTCTCTCGCGTCAAAGTGAAGCTGCTCAGCTCGACACTGCTCTACTTGACAGCTGAGTCAGGTCTACCCCAACAGTCTGCTGCTTCCTTGCAGTTTCTTGACTGTCTTTCTTTGTGACAGCTATTCCTTTTTCTTGGGACTGAACTTACTTCGGAAGTGGGCAAACCCTCCTATGCTATA
>NW_018189840.1:0-340 GCF_001263595.1 Phalaenopsis equestris
CACCTAAATTTTAATTTTTACATGCATGCCACCTTCCTTGGATATAAAAACGTGTATTTCACTTTTTAAAATATCAAATGGTGGCATTTTTGAAAAGGTGTTAAGTACCTTAATACATAAGAATTGGGTGGTACGTACGTAAATCCCCCATTAAACAATTAATCTTTAAAAATCGTGCAAATCAAAGTGCCCCAATGTTGATATCTTAATAAATCTTGATTAAAATACTTCAAATTTGAATATTCTAATCAAAGAAAAGATTCTTAATTTCTCCGCAGGCTTAGTACTAAGATTATCTAATTTTGTTTATATGAACAGCTGTTAAGAAATTAGGAATAGG
>NW_018189841.1:0-340 GCF_001263595.1 Phalaenopsis equestris
AATTGCTCTCAAATATTTGAATATCTTATTCAAGACTCAAACCGTTGAGCATTGGTTTTTAATGTGGGACATGTAGTGCATGGGATTTTCTTGGAATTGGTGCATTAATTGGTCATGAATCTTATCTTGGTGGTTCCCTATAAGATTTTATGGATGATTTTATTCAAAGAACAACAGTAGTTTCAGTTGTCCTTCTAAATGTCCAGAATCATGCAAAGGGGATCAGGGCATAACCCTAAACAAATTTAGAATTTTCTGGATGATTTAGAGTTCACCTTTGCTTATTATGTCATTGATTTAATCAACCATGATTAAGTTATGTTTTAGTTGTGGTGTGCTA
>NW_018189842.1:0-340 GCF_001263595.1 Phalaenopsis equestris
GTTCTCAGCTCAAATTGAATAGGTTTTGAGTTTCAAATTGATTTGTCTTCATTTTTAGTGTGAATGAAGGTTTGATTGAAAGTGAGGTTAACATTGACCTCTATGTTCGATGCATGAGGAGGTAGAGGAAGGGGATGATGATGATGCCCTGTATATAAGGGTTTATGTATTTTTTTCTTGTTTAGTATTTGGACATATTATTCTCTGTAAATATATTCTATATGTTTAGATATGCACTTTTACATATTTTGAGTAATGTTTGTTAAATTCCATTTATTTTTATTGTTGATGCATCTTTATGCAATATGTTCTATGTTGTGTTGGTGATGAGCAAATATTT
>NW_018189843.1:0-340 GCF_001263595.1 Phalaenopsis equestris
ACTACTTTTGCTTCACCTAATAGTTCAATGTGAATACCCTAATCGTTCCTCCATAACTGTCTCGAGTCATTATGGATCACACGTTTTAGTTAATCGTTCGACCAGAATAAAAAGTAAATTAAGCATGAAAGAATACTCATTACATTAGAAATTTAAAACCAATTCTAAAAGCATTTTACAATCCTACACAATCAAATTATTCATGACATGAGAAAGGTAAGAAGGAACTACTCACACTGCATGAATAAAACAACACAAATCATCTTTTAAAACAATGCAAATCCACTGAAATTGTGTTTACAAGCACTACAAGATAAAATAGAACTCAATACTTAGTTTT
>NW_018189844.1:0-340 GCF_001263595.1 Phalaenopsis equestris
ATATAAGACATAAATATTAGAAATTGCATGAAAAAATAAAATGTCATAGAAGTTGGCCTATCGCTGCGTCATGTATTAGCTGTAAATGAGCAGGAATAGAATCTCTCCTTTTCTTCTTTTTGAAAGATTGAACCTGATATATATATATAGGAAAAATATTACATCAGGAATCTTAAGCTAGAGTTACATTCGGAGTCCAGTGATATGAATACACTTAGCTTCAAGGAAATGCACGCATTTTTCTGTGATCCGGTCTGGTAACACAGGAGAATATTCCTCATGTGTTATTTCGTGTTATTCAGATGTTGTGGTGGTATTGATGTGTTATTGTGTAATTATA
>NW_018189845.1:0-340 GCF_001263595.1 Phalaenopsis equestris
TATGTGGTTCACTGCAGCGGTTACAGTGAAGTTATTGTAATTACAGTGAAATTAATCAATTAAAACTCATAAAAGCTTAAAAAATGGCAAAACAATCGCATCTAATTACCTGGTTGCGCCGCTGTGGGAGAAACAATGCGTGTGTGAGAGAGAAGACGACGCGAGTGCGGAAGGAGAGAAGGAGACACCGCGCACGAAATGAAGACGACGAGCCTACTGGATGAAAACGGCGCTGACAAACCTGCATGCGGGATTACTAGCGTGTGGTATAAAGACGACGTAGAAAATGGCAGGAGGAAGATGACGCAGATGAGCAAAAGCAAACGAGCCTATGTTGACC
>NW_018189846.1:0-340 GCF_001263595.1 Phalaenopsis equestris
TTAAAAAAAAAACTACATTTACATGACTTATTCCAACAAATTCCACTATTGACAAAGCATATGACAAACGAAAAATACAAAGTTAATTCCTAAGAGAAAGACTTGCAGGATCAAAAGGATCCTTGCACTTGTCATCCAACAACAATAAAGCTCCTCCTAACAAATAGCAAAATCACGGTTCAAGGGCAACCTCATGAGGAAGATTGTTACTATGGGTCAAATGGAATTGGACGAACTCAACACTCATTTTAAATTGGCTCAAGGAGGAGGTCTCTGAGAACTTCTTCATCAAGTTAATTTTTTCACTCTACTCATCAACGGCTTGGCAAAGATTTTGGAT
>NW_018189847.1:0-340 GCF_001263595.1 Phalaenopsis equestris
GACAAATGGAGGTGTGTTTGATCTAGAACTCCACAACTCACCCTTCTTGTGCTTCAATTTGATTGATAAATTCTGCAAACACAAATCTCGCCTCAATCACTGCTCACATGAGTTTGTCCGTCTAATTTTGCCTTCTCATGCCTATGCTCCATGTTGCATGTATTCAAACACAAGCCCAAAGTTACCCTCACCTTTTCTACTACGTCTCCTCTTGCACTGCTCGTCTCCACAGCCTTCATACATGTAGATCTCTCGTGCCTTGAGTCGTTGTCACCTAAGTCTTACTCTCAGTCACTGTTTCAGCTAGTTTGAACAAATCCCTGCATCTGATTGGCTCAAT
>NW_018189848.1:0-340 GCF_001263595.1 Phalaenopsis equestris
CCTGCCATTTTGGGTTTGCTGGGTCGCCATTTCACCTTTCCACTTCGATCAACCTTTGATATATACACACAAAAAAATTGAAAAAGCTCTAGATCTGGATATTTTTGAACAACAAATTTGGTCTCTCCCAAAAATAAGAGGGCAACTGATATATCTCCAACAAGTCTACATCATCTAACACAAATATCAAGACATGCCATAGATCTCGAGGTGGCTTTTTGAGCAAGAAATGTTATTCAAAACTCTAATTTTAGCAAACTTACAGTCAAACTAATCGACTTGATAATAAGAACCTAATGCTACATAAATTAGTCTAATCCGAGTCAAATCAAGCTCAGAT
>NW_018189849.1:0-340 GCF_001263595.1 Phalaenopsis equestris
TGAGGGAAGGAAATAATATATAAAGTGTTATGATAGGAGTGCATTTCACTTAATTACAAAAACTCAAAATTTGTGCACTGGCGCCAATGTTAAGACCCACGCTTAAGCATTATTTAAACTGAGATACAGGCGCCTAAGTGCCAAACCATTTACGCTTAAGTGTTGGTTCACGAAACCGGTTTCCAAACGGTTTTAAGTGCAAAATCGGTCTGAAAACACCATTATCGCACCGTCATCTTCAACCTCGGGATTTTGTGATTTCTAAGCTAGAGCTTACAATAGTTGAAAATTTTTTTGTTATTTAGAGAAAAAATTGCTAGATTTGATATCCTTGAGGTAA
>NW_018189850.1:0-340 GCF_001263595.1 Phalaenopsis equestris
CCCCGCCCCGCCGCCCGCCCCGGCTTGACGAGCATTTCACTTTGCTTCGTCTGGCCGCCCTGACCCGGCGATCTTTTCACTTTGCTCCGTCTGGCCGCCCCGGTCATACAAGCATTTCACTTTTCCTCGATCGGCTGCCCCGGCCTAGCGAGCATTTCACTTAGCTCAGGCCGATAGCCCCAGTCCGACAAGCTTTTCATTTTGCTTCATCCGGCCGCCCTGTCTTGACGAGCATTTCACTTCGCTCTGACTGGCAGCTTCGGCCCGGAGAGCATTTCACTTAGCTATGACCGGCCGCCCCGGGCTGACTAGCTTTTCACTTTGCTTCGTCCGGCCACCC
>NW_018189851.1:0-340 GCF_001263595.1 Phalaenopsis equestris
TACTTAAAATAATATATTATTTTTGTGTATCAATACCCAACCATTCGACTCATTCCACCTCGACATACACATCCTCTGATCCATTGCCTCTACAGTATGCTCACTTTGATTAGTTCTTAAGTGGATGTGAGTCCCCAAACATTCTTTCTCAAGCTAGTTACCCTATTTTCTTCGGGTCACTACCGCCTTAGTATACCCATCTTTTGAGTCAATGCCTCTGTGGTACACTCAATCCTTTGAGCCAACACCTACCAAAGCCTCCTTAGTACACTTACTTTGATTAGTTTTTTTAGCAGATGTGAGTTTCTTGGCGTTCTTGCTTGAGATAGTGGCCCTATTC
>NW_018189852.1:0-340 GCF_001263595.1 Phalaenopsis equestris
TGCAAAGGTCTCTTCATAATCAATCTCATATTCTTATCGATTGCCAAGAGCTATCAATCATGCCTATATTTGTCAAGGGAATCATCAACTCAAAGCTTAAGAGAATAAACCTATTTACATTCAGTGGGTTTAAAATCTGCAGGAAATTAAATAATATCCAAAGTGTGATTGTCTTGAAGTGCCTAAAGTTCCTCTAGCATGGCTTTTATCCAGCAAGTTTATTTAGCAGCCTGAAAATAAGAGGTAGGAACGGTAGCATTAGTTAAAATTGCAGAATAGTCATTTTTATCTAGAGGACGAATGTGTTGAGTTTATCGTTGAAGAATCATTAGAGCATTTT
>NW_018189853.1:0-340 GCF_001263595.1 Phalaenopsis equestris
TCACTACTGTGTCAATTTTCATATGTTTGGAAACCTAGTGCAAAATTGCCATATCCTTCACCTTGAATTCAAAAAACTTCCCCCAAATATGTATGAAGAGGATGAGGTGACTGCTCATAACCAAGCCATTGCTCAGAAACAACTTGAATAAATTGAGGGTAAACCTAATGCTATTGTTGAGGAAGAGGGCGTTGTGGGTGGGTGGGGGATTAATGTTGAATCCATAGAGAAAGAGAACATTGGCGAGACTCAAATTAATGGGACATTTGATGCAACGGAAAGGAGTACGGGCAGATATCCTAGCATTGCTAACATTGTTGAGAAGAGGACCCAAGTGGAT
>NW_018189854.1:0-340 GCF_001263595.1 Phalaenopsis equestris
GATATTTGTTTTAAATTCTCTTACATATGATAACATAGATCATGTGATATTTTTTTACATGTAGCAATATTGTCTTTCACCCACAGCTAAGTGTTCGTTCATTCTATTACTGCCTCCACATTTGTATATAGTTCCACAATACAAGCATTTATACTATTGTTTCCATCAAGACCCCTAAATTCAGTAAAATGATTCCATGCTAAATCTATTTTTTCTCAAGCACTGTGTGTAGAAGTAACATGTTGACTTCAGGTAGGATCCATTCTAATATAAATAATATAAAAAATTTTAACATAATAAATAATTTGTATATAGATATGAAATGGAATACCTAGGAAGA
>NW_018189855.1:0-340 GCF_001263595.1 Phalaenopsis equestris
AAAGTGGGGGACTCCAAGATTTGGAAAGCCATCCTTCAAGCCCGATTGGTTGCTAGTAGATTTATGTTTTGGGATATTGATGAAGGTAAGATTTCCTTCTGGCACGATCAGTGGGGATTGGGAGATCACAATGATTTTGCTCATACTAGTCATAATGATAACTTATGTATTTCTGATGTTTGGATTGATAATAATTGGGATATCACTAAGCTAATATCTCTTGTTGGGGATAGTGTTGCACATGTTATCAATATCCCTATAAAAAAGACATTTAAAGACACCCCAATTTAGAAAATTTCCTCAACTATTTCTCCTTCTAAAATGCTATATTTGAATTTAT
>NW_018189856.1:0-340 GCF_001263595.1 Phalaenopsis equestris
GGGCATATAAATATTCTTTCAAGGAAATAACCTCCCACAATATTTTTATGCCTCATGTATGGTGTCAATACCAAAAGAGATCGACAAAAGTAATTTGAATAATTACATACCTATCAGCTTAATCCCTGTGCTAAACAAGGTCATCAGCAAGATCATAGTGGTCAGACTCCAACCACACCTTGTGAAGCTCATCAGCCCCAACCAGACTATTTTTTTTAAAGGCAGATACATTGCTGATAATGTTCTCTTGGCTCAAGAACTATTGTTAGACTTAGACAAGTCTTGTACATGAGGTAATTTGATATATATGTTGGATATCAAAAAATCATATGACACAATA
>NW_018189857.1:0-340 GCF_001263595.1 Phalaenopsis equestris
CATTCCTAACATCAGAGAGTCGGTTAGGCACCCCTTCTCTCCTTGCTTCTTCGACATTCTCTTCGAGATAAAACCTAGAACTCCAGCTCCTGCCATCCAGAGCGTTAAAACCCTAGGTCTCCAGCTCCAACTTCTTTTCCAAGTTCGTGTTTCTCTTTCTGGATGGAATCTTGGTTAACTTTGCTTAACTTTATTGAAGAAAGCAACATAATTGACCTTGCTTGTGTTTATTTTCGAATACATACCTCTTATGAACTATCGCAAACTTTGCTCATCGGGATGGAAGATGGGTGGGGTTTGAATAGGTTTTAAATATCTCAGGTCTATTGTTCAATGTGAT
>NW_018189858.1:0-340 GCF_001263595.1 Phalaenopsis equestris
TTGAAAATTTGGAATTTTTACTCTGAAAACCCTCTATGGGCATGCACACACACAGACTTACACATACACTTGCATACACGTTTCCCAAGTACGTAGGAGCGCACAACATCGTGTGCGTCGATGCCCGATCTCAATACACACGATCGTGTACACTGGCACACGTTGACCTGGTCCAATGCACCACCACGACTCGATCTGTTTCTCTACGCACGTTGACAAAAGTGCTTTAAGCACTCAAATGCTCATTTTGTGGTGCAGACAATGAAACTGGTGCTTAAGTGCTTATCCTTCAGAGCATGTTTGTCGATGCCGCCTCGTTAGGGTTTTGATACTTCTTGTG
>NW_018189859.1:0-340 GCF_001263595.1 Phalaenopsis equestris
CTCTGCGTACGTCTTACGTACAAAAATTTTTCTCCCTGCTGGGCCAATAGCATTCGTTTCAGTTTTCTTGATATCTAAAAGGCGGAAATTTTTTCTCTTCTTGAATTGAATTTCCCTTATAATTCACATCTTTATCTGTCTCTTTATAATTATGTGGATCACTAAGGCAACGGTAAAGCGCTCCTCCACTCTCGAGTCGAATTTTTATTACTGTCACATCCATTGATCTTTTCCTCTTCTTACTGGAAAGCAGGAACCTGAAAAATCTGAACTAAAAAAAACGAATCTTTCCATAACGGGGCCAGAGGATTCGCGAAGTACATTGTTAAAATATCGGGAT
>NW_018189860.1:0-340 GCF_001263595.1 Phalaenopsis equestris
GAAAGAGGATGGAGGAATTGAGAGAGAGTTGGAGGTTTCTGGGGATGCGTAGTATGATATCAAAGGAGGAGATTGGAAGGACGCGGGGAATGGCCGCCATTTTGGTTTCTTCCGAATAGATCAGTTTCAGCGGCTATGGTGTTAGGAGCGCGCGGCCGGGAGCATATCTCGGAATTGGGCGAGGATGCCTCTTTTTTTAGTATTTTGTTGAGACAATTGCATACAGACCATCTGAAACTTGATATTTACAAACTGACCACCTTCTTTTATTCATTTTTTAAATTCTGACACAAATCTGAGAATTCATGATAATAAAACCAACCCATATTTTTCATTTTTT
>NW_018189861.1:0-340 GCF_001263595.1 Phalaenopsis equestris
TAGAAAAAAAGCTCACAATAGGCCAATAATCCCAGCTGAGCATGTCTCGGATCAATTTCTCTATCTCAACCTTCTAAATCACAAAATAGCAATATCGCCTGACACTGATAGAAGGGACACCGTCCTTTAATGTAAAGGTGTGCTCGTGCTCCGAAGATGGTGGTAACCCGCCTGACTATTGAAAGATATCAATAAATGCGACAAGTGATGTTGGATCTCCTTGGGAAAATTCTACAGTATCTAGGGTTTCGGATTGCCTCGAAGCTTTGCAACCTCACCAAACAACCTAACCCCGCTCCCTGTATCATCTTGACCATAGGTTTGAACAAAACCATGGCCC
>NW_018189862.1:0-340 GCF_001263595.1 Phalaenopsis equestris
GTGTGTGTGTGTGTGTGTGTGTGTGTGTGTCTGTTTCTCTAAAGCGATATCAAGGCACTCAACTTGAGTCAATGGTTGTCCCTCCCAAGAGGCAAGTTATCCTTGGTTGTGTGGTTGAGCAGGACAAAAAACTTGTTCAAGCCAAGGATGAGTGGAAGAAGGTTGAGACTATAAGGACTTATCACTTTTTTGGGTTTAATCTTGTCAACCCTCCCATTTGCTCTTCTTTTCCGGACAATAAGTCTGAGGGTGAGATTGCAGAGGGACCAAGAGCTCCCATTGTTTCTGCTAAATTGTCAGATCAAAACTTTGAACAATTGAAGGCATCAGATGATCTTAA
>NW_018189863.1:0-340 GCF_001263595.1 Phalaenopsis equestris
GAAGAGGTAGAATACATATTTAATGGCTTAAGAGTTACTTTAATGAGAATTTGAGTCTATATGCAGCTCAAGCATAGGTTGTACCAAAAGATAATGAATACCTATTTTACCAGGATGTGCTCCAAAATGAGAATGCTTATAAGATTGACTTGTCGAAAGATTGCAATATTTCAATTACTTTCAACGTGTCCAACTTGACACCATACTACGAGAAAATAGAAGCTTCAACGAATGAGATCGACGCTCCCACAACCCCGGGAGACTAAAGTGAGGCGTCCCACCACGACGCGGGTGTTCGCCAACATACCTGAACCAAACTAGTTCAATTATTTCCTTGTTT
>NW_018189864.1:0-340 GCF_001263595.1 Phalaenopsis equestris
TTCCCGGATGTGTTCCCGGTGTGGTGGGATACGTAATTATTGGAGTTTGTTTAAAACAGCAAGATCGCTGATTGAGAATGGACGGACAAGATGGATCGGTGGAGGTGCTCTAATGGGAACGGTGGCCTGGGCCCTTTCCCCATGAATCACGAATCTTTTATGGCCATCGTTTGTGATTTATACGTATGATTCGACTCCATGAATTTAATGTGTGAGAGCTTCAATCTTAATTTTTTTAAGTTAACAAATTTTTTCTTATTTCATATAGTTTTTACATCACTTACCTGCTTTTCTCTCCAAAATTAATTCAGAAGCATAATAAGTTCTAAATCAGCAAAAA
>NW_018189865.1:0-340 GCF_001263595.1 Phalaenopsis equestris
AAACCATTTGAGC
Organism: Phalaenopsis equestris; assembly: GCF_001263595.1. Classification (NCBI taxonomy): domain Eukaryota; kingdom Viridiplantae; phylum Streptophyta; class Magnoliopsida; order Asparagales; family Orchidaceae; genus Phalaenopsis; species Phalaenopsis equestris. Next base: position 14 of record NW_018189865.1, read on the forward strand.
ATCTTGTTGAATTCCTCCTCAATCTGGCCAGCCAAATAACATGGAATCCATGGGTTGTTATATTGATGCAAAGCTTCATAATCCATACCTCTTTTTAGCAAATCAAAAATTGAACTCACATTGATAGTGGCCAGCCAATCTTGAATTGGTTTGGAGTTTCAACTTATTAATTCCATAAAAAATGTTCTTCCTGGCTTCTTAATACCCTTGAAAACCTTCAAAATAATAATGTTCTTGAAGCTTCTAAGATACCAAAGAAATATATAAAATTGTATAGCATGTATCACGCCAAACATTGACATAAACATCCAACTAGAAATCAAAATA
>NW_018189866.1:0-340 GCF_001263595.1 Phalaenopsis equestris
ATTATCTAAACATTCTTTATTTCTATGTTTGTTTTTAGAAGTTGGAGGAGGATTTATTTGAGAGTTGGTATTCTATCTTCATCCTACATTCACAAGAAATCTATCCATTGATCCTCGAGTTCCTCTACTAGAAGAAAGCAAATGACTTTCATTGTTGGAATCATCATATTATGAGCTAAAATATGAATTATTCCCAATCATCTTTTCCATGTTTCTTTGTATTGGTTTTTTTAAGCGTCAGTTTTTTATAAAAAATTAAGGCATTATTTTTTGACTTCCTTTGGCACTTTCTCACATGTTCCAACATTTTTTATGTGTGCAAGTCATGTGATTTTTAAGT
>NW_018189867.1:0-340 GCF_001263595.1 Phalaenopsis equestris
AAAAAAATAGATCAAATTTATAAATCTAATTCAAATTAAATGACCGTACTTTAAACTCCCTCAACCACAAGTTCAGAGTTACTATAGGTATCTGTTTCCATGATAGATAGGTCTCATCATACCTGTTCCTGATAATCTCTGTGATACAGGTGATGGCAACTTTTGGGGAATGGGGGCGGTAAATAAGTCGAGTCAAGCTTGAGTTGCTCTCGACTTGAGCTTCAGCTTGAACTTAATTAATTTTATTGAGCTCGGGCTAGAGCTCGAGCTTAAGTCTACAAGTTCAAAAATAAATTTATAATATTTTGACAAATAAAATGAAAAATTAGAAGATAAATAA
>NW_018189868.1:0-340 GCF_001263595.1 Phalaenopsis equestris
GCTGCCACCTTCCAGAAATTGCCTCCCTCACTGTCTCAACCATTCCAGCACCTCTACCACCCTCTGTCACTACCTAGCTACTGTCCCTACCTTTCCCATGCTGTCCTCACTGTTCCTGCAGCCCAAATCCATCACCCATGCCGTTTTTTGGTTGTTCCAGCCCCTGACGGACGTTACCACAACTCATCCATTTTATAAAAACCATACATGCTGAATCTGCCCCTTCCAACACCCAACCTTCCCATTCTCGCCATCCTCCACCGCCCTTGGGATACATTTTACTCGTGTTTGTCTATTTCTATTGTTGCATTTCCCTTTCAGTGTGAGTTGTAACCGCCTA
>NW_018189869.1:0-340 GCF_001263595.1 Phalaenopsis equestris
AAAAAATTCAAAATTATGGTTTGTAAGATAATCCTTGCAGACTAACATTCAACCGCACCATTATTCTAAACTTCGTAATGGCTCAAATTTCGGCGGCAAAATGAAGCATGTGCGTCCCACTAAGAGCGCATAGGGAATGCTTTTCGAAGTTTAATTTAATATATATATAAATTAAAGAATGTTTTGAGGCTATAATAGGAGCATTGGACATTCCGGTGCGCCAAACAAGTCAAGTCCACACTCAGAGGAATCGAGCCTCCGATTAGAGAGGACTTACAACTGACAAGCAGATATAGGACCAACTGATCTGAGTATGCGACACCCACACAGATGTATATAT
>NW_018189870.1:0-340 GCF_001263595.1 Phalaenopsis equestris
AGGCTGAGGCTGAGGCTGTAATTGTGTTGTTGGCAATGGAGTCTGCTTACGAGCTGAATACTCTGAGACCAGTTTCTCTACCATGGTTGGATCCCTCAGGAGCTTGATGAGGAGGTCACGATCGATCAGACTGCCTTCCTCGTTGCTCCGCATGATCGCCGTGAATGCAGCAGAGGCGGCTGCTGCAATGTCAGGCTTAGCGCTGGTGCCGGGCACAGGAACGGAACTGGCTGAGACAGGCAGCAGTTGGGCTGGAGGAAGATTGGGAATGGGTGGAATTGAGGCGGGGAGTGAGAGCTCGGGTGCTGCTGTTATGGACGGGGGCATGAAGGAAGAAGAT
>NW_018189871.1:0-340 GCF_001263595.1 Phalaenopsis equestris
TATTTGTGGACTCACTTCTTTGTGTTGATAGGATTCTCATTCCAAAAAATTCTTTCTTGAAGATTGTTGATCACTTATGTCTTATATTGTACAAATTTTCTAACCACACGTTATAGTGTAGGTTTCCTTGCTCAATTATTAGAGACCAAGTCTCTTCAAACTCATGTTCGAAATCACACTTGCTCATGCAGTTATAAAATTAGGTTGCTCACACTCTTGATACTCATACCACAATGCACCTTCAAAGGAAATTTCTTACATATATGTCACTGACATAATCTATGTCATGTATGTGGGAGACAATTTTCAATGTTTCTTGTCATCGCTTGATCATGATCAA
>NW_018189872.1:0-340 GCF_001263595.1 Phalaenopsis equestris
CTCTCTCTCCCTCTTTCTCATTCTCTCTCCTTCCCTCTCTCTCTTTCACATTCTCTCTCCTTCACACTCTCTTTGTCAATCTTAATCTTTCTCTCACTCTATTCACATCACTTTAATCCCCCTCTCTTACATCTCTCCCTCATTCTTCACTCTCTCTTTTCTCTTTTGCTCTACCCACTCTATCTCCCCCTATCATGTTCTTTCTCCAACATTTGCTTTTTATTTTCTCTCGCTCTCTCACTCTCTCATTCTCACTATCTCGTCTTACTGTCTTTCTAACTCTCTTTTTCTCTCTATCTCTCTATCACATTCTCTCTCTCCCTCCCTCTCCCTCCCTCTC
>NW_018189873.1:0-340 GCF_001263595.1 Phalaenopsis equestris
TGTTCTACATTATCAAGATAACCAAAAAAAAAAAAAAAAGGTACTTCAAACTTTTTATGATTGATATGACGCAAACAAAATGAAGTGAAAGATTTTAATAAATTTAAAACTCATTATATTGTTTAAATTCCGTGCATTTCATCGCCTTCATCTGTCGCTCGTTGGTTGTCATCGACCGTCCCTCCCCCTCTTACTCATTATTATTGCCAGCACCATCGACTATAAATGTCGGCATGGGCCAACATTGTCATTGACATTACTTTGAAATACATTATTTTCATTTTATCTTAAAGTAAATAAAGAAAATGAAATTGCTCATTTATTTTAGACCAAACCAACT
>NW_018189874.1:0-340 GCF_001263595.1 Phalaenopsis equestris
ACATTAGAAAATATCACAAGAAACCTTGATGTTCTACCAAATATCATTCTAGATGTTATAAGGAGCCAGCTTTCTTATCGTTGTATATCTAAATCTTTAGAAACTTTTGCCAGAAAATTTGATAATTAGCAGCATTAGAAAGTTCGTATGATTTTGTATCAGAAACATGATTATTAATGATTTTTTTGGTGTTTATGTTTGCTTATTTTTTTCTATACTAAGCTGAAATTATTTAGCCAAACCAGATTCTGAATAATCGGAGAAAACATACTTTAAAATCCAAATTAACGAATTATAAGTATGTTTAAATAACTATAGCTATACTTGAGTTTAGTTTTTT
>NW_018189875.1:0-340 GCF_001263595.1 Phalaenopsis equestris
TGACAGCCAAACATGGCTATTCCAGCCCCCACTAGTGAATTGATAGCTTCTCTTTCACCATGAAGCAATCTAAAATATATTTTGGTGATAAGCCACTATCTTATACTTTATGTGAGAAGTATCATTGAGCATATTGGGTGAATTCAAGCATGAAAAGAAGGGGATTTACGTACATATCAACCAATTCTTATTTAATTTTATATCTAACACTTGAGATTTTAATATTACATAAATGAGAAGAAAGATGGGAGTTCGGGAGGTTCGGATGACTTTGTACTCGTGTTCTCGTCGATGTCGGACTGAAGGAGGAGAAAGATGAGAGTTTCAGACGTTTTTGTGC
>NW_018189876.1:0-340 GCF_001263595.1 Phalaenopsis equestris
CGGAAGAACTTCAAATAAAATAACGAAAATAAAATTCAAAAACCATTGAACAGATCGAATATAAATATTATAAAAATGAGAATGTTGTTTCATGGTAGAGCAAAATATATAAAAGGGGCATTTAAATAAATACCACCCAATTCTTATGCATTAACACCTAACCTTCAATTATTACATACAGACCACCCAAATCCTTCACATCAAAAACACCCCCATTTTCACGTTTAAACAGTTAAATACACCTTTTTATAAATAGGGAAGGTGGTCTATATGAAATAATTGATGTTTAGGTGTTAGGAATGTTCATGCATAAGAATTGGGTGGTATGTATGTAAATTTC
>NW_018189877.1:0-340 GCF_001263595.1 Phalaenopsis equestris
ATCCACTTGCATCCACTTGCACCCACACATGCATACATATTATATACTTGCAACACAAATAAACATAATTAGACATGTATATAGGTATTTCAATATTGTTTCATGCTAGTTCAATTTTATCCAAATCCAACTATATCCAAGCTTGACTTTAGTTAAGTTTACTTCATTTAATATGATTTTGATTTTGATATGTGAAAATAATATATTGGTTTTTTCTTAACCTTCTATGTTGAGAGAAATTAGCAACCACACTGTAATGAGGCTAGACTTTAGGAATGTGTAGTTGTGTACTATGAAGCACAAACACGAATTCGGGAATGCAAACACAACATGACACATA
>NW_018189878.1:0-340 GCF_001263595.1 Phalaenopsis equestris
AGTGGTTTGATAAGCTCGAACTTCACGCTTAAATTTTGATTTCCAATTTCTAAGTTTACAATAAAACTTCCAACATGTCTCATTTGTGTGTCATGATTTTTGAAATATTCACACCATAATTTTTTGTCATTTTGTTAGTATCAACCATTTTTAACACAAGAGTTGAGTTCTTCTGTTCAATGTCATAAAACGATTCGGTATTGTACATCATAATTTTTATTTTCGACTCTTCACATCTAAATTCAGAATAGACGTATCGAATTGAAGGTAGAGGTTTCCTACTAAGAATTCAAGCCCCGAACTTCATTTAAACTCCGATTAAGTCCAGCTAAGAACATGT
>NW_018189879.1:0-340 GCF_001263595.1 Phalaenopsis equestris
TGTAGGGATGTATTCGAGATGGTAGTGATACTCATGTTGTATCCTAATCCGAGGTGGTGACATATCTTTTCTTTGTATCTTTTCTAACTTGTCTCTTCTACTCCCCTTATCCATCGACCACTCCAACCTTCCCCAACCGCCTCCAACCAACTTTCCAACAGTCCAACCTGCTGTCCAAACCTTCCAGGCCTGCTGTCTAGCCCCGCAACCTGCTGTCTCGTCGCCAAACCTTCTGTCCAGACTCTCGTTACCTGTTGTCTAGCCTTTACGCCATTCTCTGCACTTAGAAGCCTTCCATACTACCCTCAACCCTTTTTCCCTTCTCCCTTGTCCCCTTGCT
>NW_018189880.1:0-340 GCF_001263595.1 Phalaenopsis equestris
ATCCTCTATCAAATTTGTTGTGCAAAGATATTTCTCACTAAAATTTTTGAAAAGCAATAATAAAATAGTAGTCAAATAGTATTGTGACAGCAGTCTGAAGTGAAGAAGCTGCTCAAATCCTTTATAATATATTGCTTTCCTTCAAAATTTTCTATACTCATAAAAAACCTTGATATACACAGTTTTTTAATAGAGAAGCACTAAATTGCATTCTCAAACTTTTTATGTCATATGTTCACTTCTTTAGCTTAAGAGAGTGATTTGCCTGCATCAATCCTAAGCACTTCATTTCATTATCTATAATTTTAGCTTTCATTCTCATAGACTTTTGCTTTTGTTT
>NW_018189881.1:0-340 GCF_001263595.1 Phalaenopsis equestris
GCTGAGCGTAAGGTTATATTTAACATGACTTACGAAGATCTCAATGTTCTATGATGGCAGTGTATTTAGTAGATGAAGAAGATTGCAGTGAAGCGTCGTAAAGGAATGATACTCGGGCATAGAGAGTAGTAAATCGAGGCTTTTAAAGTACTCTTCATCATCATTGTTCATGGTTATTTGCAAGAAAGAAGAAAGCACAACTCTAACTCCATGAAGGACAATATATAAATTAATAACTCTTTTCTTTAAGAGAAGAGGATTTGTACATAAAGAAAATATAGATAATAATAAATTATTTTTCAGAATAAGGAGATTTATGCATGCAAGGCTCTCAAATACA
>NW_018189882.1:0-340 GCF_001263595.1 Phalaenopsis equestris
ATATATATATATATATATATATACTAAGGAGAGGGTCGTCAGACAACTTATTTTCCTCTTACTGCGAAGTGTCATCGCCTTCCTGCGGTAGCGATTGTGGGGAGACTCCGATCTTAGTTCCCTCTAACCTCTTCCACCCTACTCGACACCCCTAGCGAGCTCACTCCCGTGCCAGGCTCGGGAACTACAATCCCCTGACAAGTGACCTTCAACATGTGCCTCTCAAGATCCCCAGATAAACCGACTTGATCAACCAACACAGGTTCAATCCTCGACCAACGCAGGTTCAATCCTCGACCGTTTTTCTTTCCTAACCCTACTCTTCTTTACAGAAACCGAG
>NW_018189883.1:0-340 GCF_001263595.1 Phalaenopsis equestris
ATGCTAAACCTTTTAAATTCACATTAGTTAGTAAATTTGCTTTTGTTCATTATAGGATGGATGTTATCAGAAAGTTCTTTGTGGAACTGAAATTTCTTGGAAGGTGAAATTTAGGTTTGATCGATGGTAGTCATCTTATGATTTGATTGGAACAGGAAGGGGATTATATTTCTCTTTTTACTAAAAAGGTTTTACAAAATGAGAGCATGAATATGAAGATTCTTAAGTGGAAGTGGGATTTAATTCTAATGTAGAACCTCTTATTGTACTGTTTGGTTTCGATTTCGAGGTTTGAAACTTCAAATTTTTAATATAAGTCCTGTGCCCCATCATAATTTAA
>NW_018189884.1:0-340 GCF_001263595.1 Phalaenopsis equestris
GACTACTGATGTAATATTTTCTCCATTTCAATGGAGCTCTTATGTAGACCAAGGTAGAGTATTAAATAGTATATTTCAATCCCCATTAAAACATGTGTGAAAACTATATTTGAATATTGCTCAAATCATGATTGAGCATGATTCAAACATGTTCAAGCACACATTCAATCATTATTAGAATCATAATATTCAATCATTTTTCTAATCAAGTTTAAAATTTCTAATAAAATGATCAAAAAAATAAATAACTCTCAATTTAAAAAATATACAAGCCTTAAGTATAAGATAATTAAGTGCTACTAAGCTTCTCAATATTCATGCATATCCAAAAAAAAAAAAA
>NW_018189885.1:0-340 GCF_001263595.1 Phalaenopsis equestris
TTGCCTTATGAATGACAAGTTTATTTGCATACCCTTAGTTGCAAGTATACGCTCTTCAGAGTAATGTTGATAAACCCGATGTCTGGTTGAAGACCACCCGTCTTCATATAGGGTCTCTGCAGGAACCAAGTTTGCACGCTTATGTTGCGAGATCTGTAATTTTTGTTCTATATCTATTTGAATTTTCAGAGTTCTATTATATGATCTTCTTCTAGGCATTCTTCTTTGAATCTCGTATGCTATACGTGACCTCATTTGGTAGTCACGTATCTGATCATCTAGGTTAGAAGTATAAGTGGAAGTGAGATTGGAGTTTCGTACATTAGGAGTAGGTAGAAGA
>NW_018189886.1:0-340 GCF_001263595.1 Phalaenopsis equestris
TTGAAAAGTATGATTATCAAATATATTTAGTGCAATTAAGCTGGTTAAGCTTCTCACAAATCAAGCACATAGTAATTCATATGTGGCTCATAAAATCTATGCTTAAGTTAATATTGTAAATAATAGTATTAATCGATCAAATCATCAATATTTTTATTTTACTTTTGATTAACTATGATAAGAGCATCACACTATGTTTGATTTTTATGATATACTTGTCTTGGTCTGAACTTTTGAGTCACAAACATTTATAACAATGTGATTATAACATCATCAAAACTCAAGCATATTCATGATGCTATGCAAGATAAGAGTAATAATGAAAGGATTAATTTTTTTT
>NW_018189887.1:0-340 GCF_001263595.1 Phalaenopsis equestris
AAAGTGATCGGTCAACCCGGCCGGGGCATTTGATTGAACCAAAGTGCTCAAATGATCATGCATACGAGATTTAAGACAACCCACGCGCTAAAAATTCTATGAAATGGTTTATGCATAAGGCTGACACACTTGGATCTGTGGCCAAACAACCCGGTCGGGGCATTTGATTGAAACCCAACCGCTCGATGACACGTCGAACTCATCCTAATGACCTAGCATAGGTATCTAAGGCTGACACACTTAGATCTGTGGCATTACCACCTTCAGATTTAGTGTGGGAATGAAAAGGGTTTCTCTCTCCAATTTCTCATATGTGAAACTCTCCACCGTTCATAGGGCA
>NW_018189888.1:0-340 GCF_001263595.1 Phalaenopsis equestris
TAGGTGATGAATGGCAGTAATTTATCAGTGAAAATTTCTGATGATAATGATGAGGGTACAAATTTGATTTGGAAAGAGAAGGAGCTTCTTCTAACAAACATTGCTTATGAAAAGGAAACAAATTTGATTTGGAAATCCAAGTTGGAGACTATACTACATACAATTTCTTAAGGATTTTTTATTGGAACCAAACCACTTGAGTGTACATAAGCACCACAGGAGCCAAAATGCAACGGCGAAATATTTTTTCTGCTTGTCCTCAGCTCTGGCAAACAGCATCTTTACCTCCGAAAGAAAACTCCGTATTAGGTCAACTCATTCCTATTTCTCTTATGTATAT
>NW_018189889.1:0-340 GCF_001263595.1 Phalaenopsis equestris
ACACACACACACATATGCGTACATATTTTTTGCTTCTACTTATTTTTTGTTCATTGCGTTTATTTTAGTTACTTTCTACTTTTACATCTATTAGTTTTCTATTTTACTTCAATTGTTTCCCGTTTTTAGTTATATTATTTCTTGCTTTTAAATATTTTGATCAATTTTTCTTTTCTTGTTATAAATTGCTTTAGGTGGGACTCATGCCAGGGACCTCGTAGGCCCAATATCTCTGTCAACTTCTTCTATGAGAGGAAACATGTGACTTCATGACCCACAATGCTTAAGGGCATCATTTTGATGGTCACCACTTTGACCACTGCAACAACAACTGTTAAGC
>NW_018189890.1:0-340 GCF_001263595.1 Phalaenopsis equestris
TTTTAAGCTTGAAATATAAACGAGCAGGACACGAGCTGAGTCTGGGCTCACTCACATTCGGCTCGTTTACACCTCTAGTTAAAACAATGATAATGTCATATAAAAATTTTTGTGGTATAAATGTAAGAAAAATAAAGTTTAGGTGTTAGATATATAAATACTCAAGAATGGAGTGTTATGTATGTAAATTAATGAATATACATCATTAACATAAATTACATATAAATTAATGAGATATTTCAAAATGATTTATTTTAGGTAATTACATACCTACTAGGATTGTCAAAACAGCTCGTTGTTCGTCAACTCGTTAAGAAGCTCGTGTTCGGCTCGTTCACTA
>NW_018189891.1:0-340 GCF_001263595.1 Phalaenopsis equestris
TGATTCATACAAGTTTAAACATTAATTTCTTGTAGGTTTAAACTTTTAAAAGTTTTAAAATAATTCGAACAGTACAAACAAATCTGTAAAATTTCGAACAATTCAAGCAATTTGAATAATTTGAACAATTTGAATAATTCAAATATTTCAAATATATTTCAAACAAATCAAACCAAAGATGAATAATAACTGCACGAACAGTTTCAAACACGAGCCTACAATTTCAAACGAACCGAAAGAACATGAGCTTTGTTCGTTTACACCCCTACTCGTGACAAGTGTTGGAAACTCCAACCGAAATAGACGAGTAAACGTTCAACCATGTCTTTTGCTGCAAGGG
>NW_018189892.1:0-340 GCF_001263595.1 Phalaenopsis equestris
CACTCGGATTATCATCATATAAGAATTAAAGATGATGACATGACAAAGATAATTTTTTATATCAAATATGGGAATTATGAGTTTGTGGTAATGTATTTGGGGTCATCAAATGCTTTTGCTATCTTTTAGGTTTTTTATGAACAAAATCTTTAAACCATTTATGGATTGATTATTGATTGTCTTCATGGATGACATTCTAGTATAATATAGTGATGAAGCTCATCTTGCAGATCATCGTCACATCATTTTAAAGACACATAAAGAGATCAAGTTATATGTCACATCATCAAAGTGTCTTGTTGCATGTGATCAGTAGTGAAGACATTACAATAGATTTCAA
>NW_018189893.1:0-340 GCF_001263595.1 Phalaenopsis equestris
ATTGTGTGTTATTCAAGTGTTATTAATGTGTTATTATGCTATTATAACATCAAAAATATTCCCATAACACAATAACATGACCGATTTTTTATTTTCTATCACCTCCACATAACGTAATTTTATTGGACTTCGTAAGTAATTATATATGCGGAGTCCTGATGCAATATTTTTTCGAAAAAAGGACAGGAAACATAAGTAGGGATTAATAGTCTCCCAAATAAACCCACTTGTTTTTGGTAATCTCTGAGCATTGAGAAGTAAATCCAGCACAATAATTTCACATGATAATAAACAAAAATTGGCCTTAAGTCTGGTCCAATCCTCCAATATTTCCATTACT
>NW_018189894.1:0-340 GCF_001263595.1 Phalaenopsis equestris
TTAATATTAACTATATTTTTAATTTAATAATAATACGACTTATAATAATTTAAAAAAAATTTAGCTTATTTCAAGCCTTCTTATATTTAATTTTAACAAATTTATTGGTGAAACTGAACATTTAAATAAGATGAATGTTTAGGTCTAACTCCAAATGAACTTTTAAATAAGATGAAGGTTTTGATTTGATTCAACTTCATTTGATACTTTCAAATTCATGTACATCTTGCAATTAACTTGAATAATTTATTTTTAAAATGCAAAATAAAAGATAGATATAAAAATCTTATAATAATATTATTTATTTAGTTATTTAATTAAGTCGAAACGAGCATGACAC
>NW_018189895.1:0-340 GCF_001263595.1 Phalaenopsis equestris
GATATGATCCACATCCAAAAAAAATGATGAGCAAGCAAACATATGCAATGTAACCCAACATGTTTGATGGTACATCTAACTCATCTAATAATCTCACTTTGACACCTAAGATTCAACAGTTGGATTCACGCCATCGCCGCCTCTGAATTTGGCATGAAGGTGTGGAGGACTTTACCCTCTAATTTCTGGTAGGGGAAGTCCTTCATTGTTTGTAGGGTCGACTAGCTACAAAGCTTTTTCCATCTTATGAATGCCAATAATCTCACAAGATGAGCTATCTAAAAAAGATTTTCCCATCCCTTGAGATCAAACTCAACAAACTCCTTCAAGGAAGGTTGGG
>NW_018189896.1:0-340 GCF_001263595.1 Phalaenopsis equestris
AATGATGAGGGGATTAATATATATTTTTGTAAATATTTTGACTTGTGCTAATAAATAGGGGATTCTTATCATGAATAAAGACTCTTTTACTGTTTTTGTTTTGCACGCTCTCTCTCTCTCTAATCGCTTCCTAGCAGAACGTTATATTTATTGTGTGTGTTTTTTGGACATTTTGAGATTCTACATCCTTTAAGTTGTGAGCGTGAAAACATGCTGTCGATAAAATGAGGAGAAGCCACACAACAACAATAGGGAGAGTCAAGTTAGAGGAACGCAGGAGAAGTAGCAGACCAAAGAGTTTATGAAAGAATTCGTTCAACAAGGCCTGCAAGATTTGAGA
>NW_018189897.1:0-340 GCF_001263595.1 Phalaenopsis equestris
CTTAGTTGGTGTATTTTTAACCATTTTTGTTATATGCAAACTACTAAAGTTCATTTTCAATTAATCTATCACCCATAGATGTCATTCCAACTTCTAAATAGAACCATTCATTAATTTGCCGTTCCTATCTTTAGCACATATTCATCTTAACACTGATCTCCACCACACTCAACTTTTAACAAAACCTTTTTACTATCCAATAATCCAATCCCTGAAAAAAGAACATAGTGAAAGTAAATCATACATCATAAATCAAATCAGTAAATAACATAATGATCAAAGAATTGAGCTGAATCAAAGAAAACAGATAGAGTGATTAGATGATATAAGATTTAAGCTT
>NW_018189898.1:0-340 GCF_001263595.1 Phalaenopsis equestris
ATGATCTCCATGACAAATGACTATTTATAGAAATAAACTTTAATATACTTGTACTTTGCTACTAATTAGCATAAATTTATTACAAGTTAGATCGATCATAACTTTTGATTCCTTCTTTTGAATTTCTACTAATTAGACATCTGGTGTAGTTAATATATCAATAATTTATGCCACTTTATCTCTTACATCACATTCTTGTTATTGTATTTATGTTTTCAATTAGTTACATGTTTCATAATTCATTGATAAGAATTTAAGAATTATAGTTGCAATCAAATTCATCTTACAATAATTAAATTTTTCCCACATCACATCTCCTCAACCTACTAAGCCTCAAATT
>NW_018189899.1:0-340 GCF_001263595.1 Phalaenopsis equestris
AGCTTTATTTTTTTACATGTATACCCCACAAGATTTTCATATCAGATCAAAAAAATATCACCATTTTTGCCTTTAAAAAGTGCAATACACATTTGGACACATACGAAATGATTTTAAATAGGGACTAAAACACACCTTTTTAATTGCATTTAATGTATAACATAGGTTTATCCTGCATTTTACGTAAAATTCAAATTTATCCAGTGGTTTATGTAAAATGCAATTTCAACCCGAACTTTACGTAAAACACAATTAAATTAAAAGCTTGTGGGATGTTTTTAAAGCCTATAAATAGAGCCCGAGAAACTTTTCTATCGTTTACTCTAGGGGAGTAAACGAA
>NW_018189900.1:0-340 GCF_001263595.1 Phalaenopsis equestris
ACTTATTCTAGAAGTGGTGACAATTTATGCAAATTTGTCATTGATGGTGATATCTGCATGAATACTATTTCTACTTTTGCTTAGGCAAGGATAAAACTCAATATTAAGCCGTATCCCTAACCCTATATGTAGGGGTGTCAAAATGGCTCGTTGTTTGCAAACAACTCGTGCTCAATTCATTCGATAAGTAAACGTGTCGGGTACGAATAACTTTTTTGCGCTTGATATTTTGTTCATTCGTGTTCGACTCATTTTGGATCGAAATAATTAAATTAAATTATATATATATATATGGAAGCCCTAGTGCTGATTATATTGAAATAAAAAAAGATACAAAAAA
>NW_018189901.1:0-340 GCF_001263595.1 Phalaenopsis equestris
TAATAATTTTAATGTAATTTGAAGAAAAAAATTATTATAAAAAATAAATATAAATATTCAGGTATTAGTCTATTAGATATATAATTATATAAAAATTTAGGGAATTCTACATAAATCCCTCCATAATAAAATGTGAAACAACAAACTTAGCTTAACACACAATTCCTGAACCCCCCCTTCGTCTTCTTCTCCAATATTCGCATCAAAATTCCAGAAACCCTCGACGATACGAAACGATGATAAATAAGGGACAACTCAGTGGCGGGGGGAAGGTATCAACGGGGCCGATTCCGTGTGAAGAAGAAGAGCAGCTTGTCAGAGAATTGGTGATGGAGAATGA
>NW_018189902.1:0-340 GCF_001263595.1 Phalaenopsis equestris
AGTGGTATTTTTTATGTGATATAAAAGATTTGGGTCATATGAATGTAAAAAAATAGAGCCTAGCTGTTTGATATGTAAATACATAAAAACTGGTGATATGTATGTAAATGTTCCTAAAAAAATACACCAGATGCATGAATCTTTGGAGCCGACAACATAAATCTAAAGGTGAATTTGAACAAGTTAGTGCCAAAATCAAAGTAGCGATAGAGAAATCAGGTTGAATTTATTGAATTAGTGGTGTGAATTATTCTAATTCAGCCAAATTCGACATTTTGAATTCTTATTCCTCACATTAACAACACTGGAGTGTGCGTAGAGTTTTTTTGGCTCTTTCCTT
>NW_018189903.1:0-340 GCF_001263595.1 Phalaenopsis equestris
ACAGACATATCAGATAAAACTATAAAAGACAAATCAATTCAGGAGTGTTTTATTTAAATCATGACTTATATTTATTTCTGCTTTTTATATTTCACAATTATTTAAGTTAGACTATATGGTCTAAGCATGGCTAGATTTTATACTGTATTGACTCATATTAATAATGAATTAGCTATTTTTATTGCTGCCCAATGATTATACTTTTTATGTTGTGTTTTTATAGTTATTTGAAAAATAAGGAGCATAAATTTTTGAAAAAATTCAACTGTTAAACTTGCTCATTTTATACTCAGCTAACGTGGTTGGAAAAGTTTTAATCTAGAAATAATCTGAGGGAAAA
>NW_018189904.1:0-340 GCF_001263595.1 Phalaenopsis equestris
ATATTTGTACAAAACTTATGCAAACTTATTGGGAGATATGAGTACATGGGTTAAATGTTGGAATTAGAAAATTAATCTGATTTTTAGCCATTATTTCTTATTCCACTGGAATGGGGTAAGGAAGGATTTTGCTTGTGTTCGTCATCTATATATTCATTTAACTATCTTCACTGACTTATTGAATCATTCTAAGGAAAAACTTCTCAAATACTTGATTAACTCTTTGCTTCTTTGTTGATAACTTAAAATTTTTCTTATAGGACTTAGATTAATTCAAAATTTCAGTCTAGGATTGACATCTATAGGCTAGAACATTTCTTAATTAGATTCATTTTGTTCC
>NW_018189905.1:0-340 GCF_001263595.1 Phalaenopsis equestris
TTGTCTGGACGTAACTCAAGTCCATACTCCGGACGTAATATTCTCTCTTGTTGATGGGGTTTAATTAGCACTTACAATGATCAATTATTTGAAGTGAATCATAATGTTAATAATACTTTCTGAATACTTGTGAATGTTCTAATATTGTTTCTATTCTTAAAAAATGTTAAGGATATGTTTATCATAAAACTCTTAATCCCAGTTCTAATGTTGGGTCAAGAGGAAATGATAGCCATGCTTCTTGTGCTATTCCTATCCAATAACTTGTGGAAGTCTAAATAATTTGGTTTTTAGTTTGTTCTCTTATCTTTTCTTAAATATTATGGTTTTTTTTTTTAAA
>NW_018189906.1:0-340 GCF_001263595.1 Phalaenopsis equestris
TTTTTTAATAAGTTGTATGTTTATTATGCAAGTATAACTACAAATTTAACAAGGCTATACCAGCAAAGAGTTAAACAAGGTGATTCAATGTCCTTGGTTATATGTTTACATCTATGCTAAATATTAAAGGACATGATAGCACACCATACAAAGAAAATTCAAAATCAGTTGATAAGATTTTAGTTGGATGATTCAGAGTTCTCAGGAGCCGTATAGATAATGGAATCAACTCTAAACTTTCCTCCTATCGTAATTACCCGGTGAGAATTCCTTTCTTATGCTACCTGAACAAATGACTAAATAAGAAGTTTACGAAAAAATAATTTATAAAAGCATACAA
>NW_018189907.1:0-340 GCF_001263595.1 Phalaenopsis equestris
TGGGATGAATCTTTGATGATCCTTCTATTTGTTATATATTGTCCTACGAATAGCATGACGAGCTCATTAAAGGTGTTGATGGTGCTCCCTAGGAGGGGGTATAACCATGTTTGAGGTTGATCCTTGAGAGTCATAAGGAACACTTGATAGAGAAGCGAATCAGAGGCACAGTGAATGTGCATGATAGTTTGATAGTGGTCGAAGTGCTTGTATGAATCAATTACGCCTTCATAGGAATCAATGTTCGAGAGCTTGAAACCTGCTGGTATAAGGTGTTGGAGAATTGCATCAGCCAAAGCAGAGGATTTTTTGAAGTTATAGTGAGCAAAAAAGTGATCCC
>NW_018189908.1:0-340 GCF_001263595.1 Phalaenopsis equestris
CCCAACTTAACAGGGGTAATCTTGTCCATGTGGATAACCATCTGAAATTCATGGAAGACACCTAATATATATGTGTAGTGATACCCTTAGAAATTAGAAGTTGTGAGATGCGATGAGTTAAAAAAGAATTAACCTCATTTATCAAGTATGTTAGTGTTTTGTGTTACAATAACATAAGGACATGGAGAGCACTAAAATATATATTCCTATGTTGATTCTGTCATGCTTGTTAAACCATTTTTAGTTCAACTTTATTCTAGCATGTTTAGTTTAGGTTTACTTTCTGTTTCAAATTATTTTGACCCGATGAATACTTGCAGATGTTTCTGATAGACATTTG
>NW_018189909.1:0-340 GCF_001263595.1 Phalaenopsis equestris
ACTTTCCATCAGTAAGGTGGGTAATAACTTCATCAAGTTACAAATCAGAAACCACAAATGCAGAATACTAACAATGAAATTCATTTCGCAACTGATATAGCACATTAATTCTTTCTCGAGTAAGTTTAACATTCTTACATCTAAGAACTACATTCTCATCTGAATTCTCCTGAAGATTTGCATAAAATTCTCTAACAACAGGAACAATTGCTTCTGCGGTGAAGTATCAAAAAGTCTCCCAATTTCAAGCAATGATTAACCTTTCAATAGAACCTCTCTGGTTTGAAAACACACGTTCCTTAATTAATTTCATTGTAGTAATATGAGTATTGTAATTATA
>NW_018189910.1:0-340 GCF_001263595.1 Phalaenopsis equestris
GCAGGCCGATCGATGGCGACGGAGAGGGCATCTTCCGGATGAAGAAGCTCGTATATTAGTAGAACAAGAGAGGCCATCAGATAACGAGATGGAAACTTTCAGGAATTTTTATGGATTGAGGGGTTTGGGAGGAATGAGGGATTTTGGGTGCTCTGCGGTATAAGTAGCCGAGGAAAGCCGCCGAACGAAACTGTGTGCTCTTTCAAAACAGGAGTGGAATGGAACTTTTCTTAAGAGTGGCTGCCATTTGTCGTTTGGAAGATATGCATACAGGCCGCTCAATTTTGGCCAATTATAAAACAGGCACACCTGTAATTTTCATTAGGGGAGAAAATTAAGG
>NW_018189911.1:0-340 GCF_001263595.1 Phalaenopsis equestris
ATTTAATGCATGATAAAATTATAATTGCTCACTAATCCGTGAAAACTTACAGCTGAATTTATTTATTTCTTTTAGGAAGAACTGTAGATTGCTATGTTTGATAGGAGGGATTTAGTTTACATGAGAAGGCCTATAGCCGATATGTATTATGTTGTGATGTCATTGTAATTTTCTTTTCGTAATATTTTCTTGTGGGTGGTGTGAAACTGTTGTTGTCACAACCCCGCAAATGAAAAAGGATTTTGATATTAAAGTACCTTAAGCGGTATAATTTTTTAAGGTGTTCGTGTGATGATTGTATACAAATTAAAAAAGATATTGATATATAAACGATATAGTA
>NW_018189912.1:0-340 GCF_001263595.1 Phalaenopsis equestris
TTGTTCAAGATGAGTTGGTAGCTTCAAATGATGATGGTGGGTTTTAGGATGATGGCACGTGCCAAGATAAAGCTTGTTTGCATTTTCTTTTATAAGCTTAAAAAAATTGTCTTAAATTTATTACTAATTACAAATAGACACCAAACTGGTTACAAAAAAAAGTAGGCCTGAGCATAAGAAGGGCATAAACATAAATATTTTGTCTTTATTATTTAGAGGATTTTGAAATTGGTTTTTGCACCTCAACCTTAAAATAATCACTACATTTCAATTCATTTAACCCCATTCAAATTTGTTCGAGCCTATGGTTCACCAAAGAGGGTCATACTCATCTCACGTG
>NW_018189913.1:0-341 GCF_001263595.1 Phalaenopsis equestris
TGTAAACTTTCACTTCAATTTTATCCTTTCACATTTCAATTTAAATATTTACCATTAACATTTTTAAGAGTCATAACAGGTGTACCATCATACCTGAAAGTATCCTAAAAAATATACTTGAATGTATCATAAAAAATATGTAATTGTAGGTACTATAAAAAATACACCAAAGGTACCCTCAAAATTGCACTCGAAAGTAAATTTTTACCATTTCTTTTATTGTGCAAAGATACAACTCATTCCCTGTCAGTACCATCTGGAGGTAATCTGGTATGACTTAACTTTTACAATTCATTTCCTTTAAATTATCTCCTTTTACAAATATTGAACATTCATTTTTT
>NW_018189914.1:0-341 GCF_001263595.1 Phalaenopsis equestris
GTGATTTTTTTGAACTACCGAACTGATGTATTTACGTGTGTCACCATCAAGCTCTTGAGAATTTGATAAAAAATGAAAAGAATAGGTTGGGGTTTTTCCATGAATTTGAATATTTGAGTGAGAAATTGAAAAATGAATGGAAGAGTGTAGTTGATTTGTAAATAGCATGTTTTGGGTGGACTGCATGTAATAGCCCCTAAAAAATAATGTGTTTCAAATTATGGAACAATTTAAAACTACTTCAAACCTTCTCATAATTAGTTAGGAGAGGAGATGATTGATTAATAATACATATCTTTTAGACTATATTATATGGTAAATATGTATGACTTTGATTTTTT
>NW_018189915.1:0-341 GCF_001263595.1 Phalaenopsis equestris
ATGCATCAGTACTCCTGAGGTAATATTTTTTCCCGTAATTGATAAGGGTGGCTTAAAATATAAAATGTTGTTAATGAACATTTCTCCATTGGTGGAATTGAACATGCTTGCACCTTCAGTTTCTAAGACCAACACGACTTGGACAATAATAGAGAAAGTCCAAGTGTTTTATGTTTGAGAAGAGAACAAATGATCCATATTAAGCGTCAAAACTCAAAGAGTATGGCTTGTATATGCTATTCAGAAATCACAACATAAAACTTCTACAAAGACAATTATATAATTCAAAAAACAATTTGCTCCACCTACAGAGGGAAAGCCAAGGGCAATGAAAAAAAAAA
>NW_018189916.1:0-341 GCF_001263595.1 Phalaenopsis equestris
GTCGTAAAATCCTTACATCATCTTTAGGCTTTCACACATATGTATGCCTTGCGATATAAGTCTTAATTCCTTTTAGGATTCCGAGGATATTCGTTCAGTACTAAGTAAATCCTCCTATCCTCCTAAGCTATATGTACAATCATATATCGTGCAAGTGTAAGCCCTAAAATTTAAATAAATGATAAGAGTAAACATCAAATAACATTACTTCGAAGATGTGACCAAACAATAGAATAGTTTGAGAGGTCAATGAGATTCGCCTACCTCTCGCTCCTTTGGTATCCAAAATTATTGTTCCTATTTGAGTCATTCTCACTTTATTTTCCTATGAAAAATTGTGA
>NW_018189917.1:0-341 GCF_001263595.1 Phalaenopsis equestris
TATGTACATATTCAAGACAAACTCTCTGTATTTGAATGTTGTTGCTGGAAAAAGAGTCATTTTATTTTGTATTTCTGGTTTTGCGTTGCTTTTGCTGTTGGTATAAAAGCTGCAGCTGAGTTCTTACTGATGCAAGTTGTATCATAATTTTTAGCGAAATTAGAGATTGTTGCACTATTTCGATTTAATAAATTCGATCGGTCTGTTGCTTTTCTTCAAACTGTTGCTTTATCTTCTTTCCTTTCGTGCTAGTAAAGTTACAGAAGTATATTTCAACAATGAAGGTCATGTTATGGTTATTAGCTCCAGATTACCACATCCCTGAATTTGACATGTAGCAT
>NW_018189918.1:0-341 GCF_001263595.1 Phalaenopsis equestris
GCACCTACGACCAACTCTCAACCTCTTTCAATGGTCACCACCTTTGGGATCCGCTTTGATTGAGTTTTTTTGTGTTGTGCATTTGTTATTGTATTTCCTTTTCATTGTGATTTTATAGCCGCTTATTTTTTAGGTTTAAGTTAACTCTGACATCATTTAGAGAGCCAGTTTAACCATAGTCTTATTCTAGGGTTTCATAACATTCGACCCTATGTAAGTCACCTCTACTAATTTTTTTTTTATTTTCTATTCCCAAACCCTAGCCAGATTTTGACGAACCCTAATTTCCTCTTGCTGATTTTCAAAATCAGCAATCCCAAATTAGCTTTCCTACACCAAAA
>NW_018189919.1:0-341 GCF_001263595.1 Phalaenopsis equestris
AGAGAGAGAGAGAGAGAGAGAGAGATCTTATTTTAATTATCTGATTATCATGCCAATCCAAGGTATTGATAACCTTAATTAGTTTCATACTTTCTTCAAAAATATAAATAAAATAGTAATAATATATGTTTACTCCATTACATCTAATAAATAATGAAGATTAAATTGCGTAATTATTTATATTTTGGATTCTAATTTATTAATTATTTATATTTTGGATTCTAATTTATGTAGGACTGCTTGTTAGAACTAATTCAATTCGTTGGAATACTTAGAAGTGGCTTTTTAATCTCTTGTTTAATTATTCAACTTTCATAATTTTAATATTCATCCTTTCTTTT
>NW_018189920.1:0-341 GCF_001263595.1 Phalaenopsis equestris
ATGGCGCTCTGACTATCACTGTAGAGAGTGCCCTTTCGAACCTCCTTACTCAATCCTTCAAAGAAACTCTGCAGTCATATCATCTCATTTGCAGTCTCTAACACTGTAATATATTCAGCTTCCGCAGTAGACAAAGAAACTGTTTTCTGGAAATTTGAGTCCCATGACACTGCAGTACCACCAAAAGTATATACATAATCTGTAGTACTCTTCCTGCTATCAACATCTCCAACTAAGTTAGCATCAATGTAGCCCTAACCTCCAGACTTTTTCTTGAAAAACACTAGCAGGTTTTTGAAGAACCCTTTAGGTACCTCAAGATCCACTTCACAGCTTCTCAA
>NW_018189921.1:0-341 GCF_001263595.1 Phalaenopsis equestris
GGCTCACATTTAGTTGTAGGTAGGTGATGTCAACTAGTATCCTAGTCATCTCCGCAGCGAACCAAACAAAGACATTGTGGTGATCTTGAAGTGTTTGAATGAATAGTTCCCTGTATCCTGCATCAAAATTTATCGGGATTATTTTTTTGTGAATGGAATCTCCAGGGTCGTCTTGTGGTCCCGAGCACCCTTCCTTCTGGTTCTGTAGGTCGAGCAGCTCCTGCTCCACTCTCCCCACCCCCTGGAGGCAACATACTCGTGACTATTCCAGAACTCCTCTGACAATGTGACTTTCGATGTTCTAGGAACTTGACCCTGACAATAGTGGGTGTTCAAAGATG
>NW_018189922.1:0-341 GCF_001263595.1 Phalaenopsis equestris
GAAATATAAACGAGCCGAACACGAGCTGAGCTTAGAAAGCTTTGCATTGATGTAATTTTTAGCTCGCTCGTGTTCGGCTCATTTACACCTCTATACGTAAAGCAAATTGTTCAACGGTCACTGCTCCATGTGCCATGACACGTAGGTATACCTCAAGTAACTCTAGAAAGCTTTGCATTGATGTAATTATCAATTTGAATGCATTATATCTTATTTCATAAGAAAATAAAAAATGATAGATGAATTGGCATACATAATACTAATTTCTAATTTATTTACTTATCTAACCCCCAAAATTACATATACTAGCACACAATTCTTATGTATTTACTTATCTCACA
>NW_018189923.1:0-341 GCF_001263595.1 Phalaenopsis equestris
ATTTTCTTTTTTAATTCTTCTAGGCCTTTGAACCTCTCCATTATGATTGAGACACACTCTGTTATTTTAGATATGATTTGACTCATCTCTTCCTAAAACATTTTCTCAAAAATCATTTAGTTTCTTGGCCGCTATTCCTTTCAGAACAGGTTTCGATCATGGAATAACTACTATAATCTCATAGATAACCCGTCTTTAGTCCGATTCACGCATGTACGCTTAATAGCTTTGATGTCGTCGCTGCCTCGATCTGCACCGTATTGAGGGGTGAGGTGATGAAGTAAGTTTTCTATCCACTGTAGGGTCTCTATCTACCGTGATGCCTCCAATCACGATTGTTT
>NW_018189924.1:0-341 GCF_001263595.1 Phalaenopsis equestris
TATATATATATATATTAACTATGAACCATCAAACCAACAACCAAAAAAAAAAAAAAAAAAAGATTGTACGAATAAAAAATATAATTAAAACTGGAGCTGCTGAATTGGAAGGTGAACGGGTGTGTTCGTTTAAGAATTCAATTAGGTTTATCATAAATCAAAATATAGTTACTCTGATCAATGTGATAGTTGAAGATTGTTATCTAAGAAAGGAAGTGATATGTGCCAGAATATTAGCAACAATAGAGTAATAAATTATTATCTTAATATTGCATGAAGATTTAGCACACACCTAGAAGAAAAAACAATCACTAGAGATACTAGAAGTTTTTTTTTTTTTT
>NW_018189925.1:0-341 GCF_001263595.1 Phalaenopsis equestris
AAGTACTTTTGCTTATTGGAGCTTCAGTTTTAGGAGCTTTCAAAAGTCTTTGTTTTGTAAAGTATCATGTTTTAAACGTGCCGACAATTATGTTGTTGGTTTTGCTAATGCTTGTTTTGTACCAGCTTTCATTCAACAAAGCATGTAACAGCTATGCTAATAGACTGATGTATGCTTGCATTCATATAAGATTAACTTCAGGTGATATTGTCATACATGTCCTTCGAAATTTGTTTACTTATTAAATTCTGGGATGGAAG
Organism: Phalaenopsis equestris; assembly: GCF_001263595.1. NCBI lineage: Eukaryota > Viridiplantae > Streptophyta > Magnoliopsida > Asparagales > Orchidaceae > Phalaenopsis > Phalaenopsis equestris. The sequence goes on from NW_018189925.1 coordinate 261, forward strand.
ATTACATACATACTACTCAATTCTTATGAATTTATATATCTAACACCTAATCTTAAATTTTTACATACATGATGGACATTA
>NW_018189926.1:0-341 GCF_001263595.1 Phalaenopsis equestris
CAACCCCACTAATGTCCTCCCTCTTTCCAGCATCCCAGGACAGCCTATTCTTGCTGGTTCCTGCAGATTACAGCAATTCTCTGCGTGCTGTCACCCAGGACAGCAAGCTGTCGTTGCCTTTCCACGAGTTTCCCACAATCCCGCACCTTCCTGACCTTGTCGCCACCTTCCAAGCTCTTAACGGTCACCACTATCACATGAGATCTACCCTAATTTAGTGTGTGCCGTTTTTGTTGCTATTTCAGATTTTTGGGTATTTAGTTTTATTTTTCCTTTCAAGTGTCTTGATTGTAATTATCTATTTGCTTTCGGCAATAATATATATTTTTTTATTGTGATTT
>NW_018189927.1:0-341 GCF_001263595.1 Phalaenopsis equestris
GAATATTCTATATTCCATTCAAGCCTCTTGCCAAATAGAGAAGAGGAAAGCTGACAATTAACGATCTGTTTGGGGCAGCAGCATCATATTAAAAAGCAGTTGTGAAGCTACTAAATACTAATATGATGCTAAAAAAGTTGCAGTGCCTATTACAAATTCTTTTTTTAAAAGTCAGGCTGCAGCTAGAAAGCTGCCATTACACCTAGCCAGGAGTGTTGGGAAAAAGTAGGTTTCAGCAGTAGCTTTTTGAAAAAGCTGGCAAAATGCAGTTTACCTAAATAGACAAAACTGCGGCATAGGTGCTACATTGCCGCCCCAAACGGACCCTAAATCAGAATTTT
>NW_018189928.1:0-341 GCF_001263595.1 Phalaenopsis equestris
ACATCAAATAATTGAATCAAATAATATTTTGAATTTAATAATATTTAGATTTATTAAATCCTATTTAATTTAAGTCATAGTCCCCCTCCTTAATATTGAACATAAAAGTTTTTCAAGAAATGAAAATTCATGGATTGGTTAATAAAAAAAAAACACGACATGGAAGAATACATTTTCCGATTTTGTATCCATCATAATAAAATAAATAAATAAATAGATGTTCTAATGATGTTAAATAAATAAACATTTTCACCAGAACTACATGCACGCCATACGGTACACTTTTAAATAAATAATTTAATAAAAATAAAATAAATAAATAAATAATAATTTTCCTAGCC
>NW_018189929.1:0-341 GCF_001263595.1 Phalaenopsis equestris
GTGTAGGAGGATGAAATTTCTGGAATGTATATACATATAAAATCATTTAGGAGATATGGCCCTTGGCTAGTCTCCCATTTTAAAATTGGGGGTGGGCGAGCCAACTTATTTTTTTTTCTTAAAGAATCTTAAAGTAGAAGTCTGTGATAAGTTTTGGCAACCTTTACTATTCCATTGGTTTTCTTAAACCGAAGCCAATTCACATGATTTTCAAGCAAGGGTGATTCGATTCCTTAAAATATATTTTTCATAATTTGCCGCCTAAAACACTGGGAGCGGTTTTTATTTGAAAAAATTAGCCGTGGCATGCATGAGTTTCAGAAGCTTTAAAGATCATTTGA
>NW_018189930.1:0-341 GCF_001263595.1 Phalaenopsis equestris
TTAGGATGTTTATGTGTAGATGCAAAAAAGCAAGTGCTTTCATGTAAAAAAATGTAAGTTGTGATGTTTACTTTTCAAGTAAAAATTTATGTTGAGATATCGAGGTTGGGCTTGCTTGTCAAGAGTTGATTATTCCAATGAGTTAGATTGTTAGGAAATGATTTGCAAAGTTTACATATATAAAAAGTTTTCTATAAGAGATATACATTGCTTACAATAATGAAGTGTACCTTTAAATTTTTTCAAAAGTTTGATTGTTAAAATAGTAAGAGAAAATCTTATGTAATTTAATTATTTGAATTTTAATTTTGCAAAAATAACCAAATGAACGAAGCTTTTAA
>NW_018189931.1:0-341 GCF_001263595.1 Phalaenopsis equestris
AAAATGTAAAATAACATTGCTAAATATTTTTAATAATTTAAAAATAAAGTCTTTAATTTTAATGTAGTTTGAATATATTTAATATTATCATTTTTTAATCAAGCAAGCTAACGAGCTAATGAGTCTAGTCAAGACTGACTTGAGCTTTGTTTGTTAGCTTATCGAGCTCAGCTCGCTAACGAGTTATCGAGCCAAGCACAAGTTGACTCTCGAGTCAGCTTGGCTCAGTTAGACCCCTAGCCCGAGCACATGCATTCTAAAGTAAACACAAGAAAATTATTCATAGAGTAACTTCATCCAATGCTCATTAAACCATGCTTAGTTGCTCATAGATGGACTAA
>NW_018189932.1:0-341 GCF_001263595.1 Phalaenopsis equestris
CAGCTTTGTAGCTGAACCTCCCTTTCTCATTCCTTCCTGTAGCAACCTCACCATTTCGGCGGGTATAAGTTCCACCTCCTGGAGCTACAATTGATATTCATAGGATAGAGTATCGTTCCATTGACCTTAGGGCTACCAAGATCCATGCGGATGACACAATTCACGGATTGTTGACCGAGGATATCTATTTGTGTTGGGTCGACTACCTTAACGACCCGTAGACTTAAGGTCCTGGTGCCTTGGGATGACGGGTCCGTGGTACCCTGAACTAATTACCTCCACCTTTTAGGGTTACTTCTCCTCACCTTTGACTACCCCTGTTGATCCCTCTTTGCTCTTTT
>NW_018189933.1:0-341 GCF_001263595.1 Phalaenopsis equestris
AGAGAACCAAGTCACAATAATATGAGTGAAACTCCCATACAGAGAGACAGACCACAACCACAGAACAAAAACGAGACTCCTAGCATCGAGAGAGAGACCAATCCCCAGCGGATTCGCCAGATTGTTTTTCTGGGTTCTTTTTAGATCTCGGAGTTGCCAGCATGTCCATTTATGTGTCATCATCTAAATCTTCTATTTGAATAAATATCCATCTCGAATCACATGAATGACTTGAAGATGATATGAATAGAATAGCAAAAGGAAGTACGACCACAAATAGACAAAAAAATAAAAAAGAAAAGAGATGGAAGGCTTATATATGGGTAATCATCGTGTGATGG
>NW_018189934.1:0-341 GCF_001263595.1 Phalaenopsis equestris
AACATAGACCTGTGAATCATCTGTAACTACCGGGGCTGCTGCTCTGACTCATCTTTGGAAGCAATGCATGTCTGTCATGGCTCTACAAATCATGGTATGTATGGCTCTACATCTGGATGCTCCGGGCTTCTGAATATCGTTGATGTTGTTGTATATCCTTCAAAAGTTCAATTATGCTTTAGGTGGAGAACGTTACACTCGGAGAACTCTATGAATGCTCTTGTTGATGATGTCTACCTTTGTATCTCTATGTTGCACATCAGGAATCTTGTGCAAAGCTCGTCAGGGATCTCCAACGGCTTAGGCTCTACAGTGATCTCTGGGTTGTCCTCTATAATTGG
>NW_018189935.1:0-341 GCF_001263595.1 Phalaenopsis equestris
AAGTACTCGGAGTCGCCTTGTCTTTCTTGGTTCTGGGGTCTCTTCAGTTGTTAGGCGCCCACCCTTCCTCTTATGGGCATTGCTCTCTTCTCTGAGACAACACATCTCGAATGTCATCCAGTATTTGCTTCTTCAGCTCATAGATCTACTTGTTTACACTCTCTTGTGCACTCTATAGTACTAGTGTCTTTGTTATGAGTTTCTTTTCCAAGTGATACTACTTTTCTTGTCACTCACCGTACATTTTATGATGTTGAATCCTAATTTGCTCGTGAATCACACCCCAGGGAATATATCGCGAGAAAGAAGAAAGAGGGAGAGGGAGAGGGAGAGGGAGGGAG
>NW_018189936.1:0-341 GCF_001263595.1 Phalaenopsis equestris
ATATTTAAAGAATCTCTTCCCCATTAAAGTCAATAGTAGTATCAAAATTTTTAGGAGATGATGTCGACAAAGTTTGAAGATGCGCTTACCCTTTCTTTGAGGACATAGAAGACCGAGCTTGCAAAGGTCAACCATATCCGTGGAGAGCATAAGAAGTATAACTCCTTTGATCAAAATGTAGAGATTTTGTAGGCGTTTCAAGTGTGGATGTTAGTATTTGAAGAAGAGAATATGAAGTTCTGAGATTTTTGCGATAAAAAAGGTGTTGTAGTGGATTGATGTCTTTATTTCTGTCACACCAGTATATGTTGGTCTTTATAACTTTTCCAATCATTTGGTAT
>NW_018189937.1:0-341 GCF_001263595.1 Phalaenopsis equestris
CATAATTTACGAACTTACCAAATATATCTATTCTAAATTAGCAAAGATAATAATTCTGAAATAAAAAATAAAATAGCATAGAATAAGAAGGGAATAAACTAATCAACAATTTTCTAAATTGTCCTAATCAAATCTTCGAGGATCTTTTTAGATTTCATCTAGAATCTTCTCTGATTTTCTCATATATAAACACAAATGCTTGTATAAGGAAAATAATTGAGTGAATATATAGTATCTTATAATTATGTCCCTTATAGCATGGTATCAAAGCCTTCGCCTAGAATGCCTATGCCTAATTTTCTGTACACACTTCGGCAATGCCGCACTCATACTTCAAATCT
>NW_018189938.1:0-341 GCF_001263595.1 Phalaenopsis equestris
TCCTACTTCTCAAATTGAGTAAATAAATTACCGTTGTAGCCCTACAAAACTCTTCATCTGACCAGCAGTTCTCATCCAGTACAGTACCTTGCGGCCAATGAGGATTAAATATTACGGCTGTAATAGATGAAACAACCACAACTCTTTTCACATTTGTCTCGAGCATGCTTTGAGAACATTTTTTGTACCGACAACAACAAGGCTTATTAGTTCCACCTAAAAACATTTTTCTTATCAGCGAAAATGTGCAATTTGGGCTACAAATAGGTTTAAAGAATAGTATCAACAAAAACATAAATCAAACACTTGATACCTCCGGATTTGTAATTCCACTTAATACA
>NW_018189939.1:0-341 GCF_001263595.1 Phalaenopsis equestris
GAGAGGGCGGGGGAGGGAAAAAGAGAACCGGGCTACACTAAAGGAAGTTTTTCGTTTGCTTCAATCCAGCGTCGATTATTACAGGCGTCCGTCATGATCTAATTTACTGGTTCTGTTGTTTTTCCCTGCGGAAACATGACGAGCAGCGGAGAGGAAGAACGGAACAGGGAAGCTGGAGGCGGAGGCAGCAGCTCCGCTGGTGGTGGTTCTCCCAGTCCCAATCTCGAATGGAGGTTCAATCAGACACTTAGAAGCGTGCAAGGGTTAGATCTTCCTCATCGATATATCCCCGTTTATTTGGTTTCCTTGTAGATCTTTAAGTGCGTTCGAAGTTATTTTTG
>NW_018189940.1:0-341 GCF_001263595.1 Phalaenopsis equestris
ATGAAAATTGCATAGGTAATTAAAAATTACTCTAACTCTTAGAAAAATTTATGTAAACTGGAGTGAAAAATAAATAGTAGTGCAGTAAAATAAGAAGTACAATACATGAGTCCAACATTCATCAAAAGAAAACAAAGGAAATCTACATGAATGAACTACAACAGAAATGTAAAAACTTCCTAATCATCCTCCTCCTCCTCTTCATCATCAACAACATCCTCATCCATCATCTTACGACGCTCAAAAGGAGGGTAGTGAGGATAAACAAGAAATTTAACACCATGTCACCTTTCCAAAAGCTCCCTAAAGAAGTGTTGAAGCTAGCTTCATAATCACTCTTC
>NW_018189941.1:0-341 GCF_001263595.1 Phalaenopsis equestris
ATAGTCATGATAAGCAATAATGAAATGAACTCTCCTCATCTAAAAAAATAATTTGCCTATGAAGACTCTATGAACATATGAGTGAGTGTGGACTTAGCCTCAAGTCTTGATTTTCCTTGGGATTGAATGTCGTAACTTAGATGAGTGCATCACTTCAAAAAAATCATGTCTTTTCTTCCTTTCCATGATAGTTGCTCCAAATTATGTGAGTTGGATTCTCAAAACTATACTCACATTCCCACTTGAAATTCAAGAACGACCTTAACAATCTTAACCACCAGACTATCTAATGATAAGAGTTATACTAAACCATATGAATCAGAAGTTAATGAAGTATGTTC
>NW_018189942.1:0-341 GCF_001263595.1 Phalaenopsis equestris
GATCATACAATTCCTACAAGGGACCCAACAACCACCGTCCACACCGATAAACAAAACTTGTTTGCCATTAAATCTGCAACCTACGAGAAATATACCGCCCAAAGGGACTCGTATCGGCCCCCCTACTGAAGAAGGAACAGTTCCCTTGCTAGGACATGATGCTGAACTTCTAGACACCGTAAGTTCCACTCATCCATCTCATGCAGCTCCCATGTCACCACCACATCTTGCTACCATCCCACATGATGTCATACGTAACAAACTATGTTGCCTCGTCTGAGAATAGTTTCCTCTAGAGAAAAAAGATCGCTTCCATACTCACCATAACATCCTTAAATCCT
>NW_018189943.1:0-341 GCF_001263595.1 Phalaenopsis equestris
AAAAAAACAAAATTATATGATAAAACAGGAGTTTTTGAGCATTAATTTTGAGAAATAAGCTGAAGTTGGCTTCTGTTCAATAATCAATGAGACATGCCCCTAGCTGAATTCACCATCACCTTTAGTCATGTCCTAACAATTTAAAATTGGCATTTTGAGTCGCCATTTTTTCTTCATTCATATTGGGTACTGTTTGAGGTGTTAAATCATTATTCCACAAATTATTTAATAAATTCTATCCTGAGTTTAATTTTTGCTAAGTGTTAATATAGTTAAACTAAATCTTTTAGTTTAATTTTTTAATGCAAAGCAAGAAGTATGTGCTTCAAAGTTAAAGGCGT
>NW_018189944.1:0-341 GCF_001263595.1 Phalaenopsis equestris
GCTTGATTCAACTCAAATCCCAATTAGGTCTAACTCTAATTAAACCTAATAAAACTAATTAAACTTACCCATGTTATGTTTAATTACATTTCAAACCTAATTAGATCTAATCTAAATAAGATCTAATCAAACCTAAAGTCTTAACTACATTAGACTTAAGCCAACTCAAACCCTTAGGCTCAACCCAACTTGAATCTAAGTCAACTCAAATTCTTAGGTTCAACCCAAATTGAATCTAGGTTAACTCAAATCCTTAGTTTCAACTCAACTTGAACCTAAATCAAATCAAACCCTTATGTTCGACTAAATTTGAACCTGAATCAAATCAAACCTTTAGATTC
>NW_018189945.1:0-341 GCF_001263595.1 Phalaenopsis equestris
TAGAGGAATTAAACAAGGTGACCCTCTCTCCCCCACCAATTTAATCTTGGTTTTTTATTATCTTTCTTTAATTCTTAACTAGATTTCAGACTCCTCTCCATACAATCATTTCAATCATAGATCAAATATTGCCATTAAACACTTATCTTATGCAGATGATATCATTCTCTTCTGCAAAGCCACTTAACCAACTGCTACACAAATCCATAACTGTCTTAATGACTTTTTGGCTTGCTCTGGCCTTCTTTTAAACAAGTAGAAGTGTCTCCTTATTTTGAGCAAAGGGGTCAAACAACCGTTTAAGCCATGGCTTTCAGACTTCACTGGTTTCAAATCTTCCA
>NW_018189946.1:0-341 GCF_001263595.1 Phalaenopsis equestris
CTATCATCGAAAGATTTTTTAATCATTTATAAATATCAATGTTTCACGTAAATACACCGAACTGATGTATACACACATAAATACCTCAGTTCGGTAGCTCAAAAAAATAGTCTGGACAATTAATTTAAAAATATCAATGTTTCACGTGATCTGTATGCAATTATCCCTAAGAAAAGTTTCGTGGCAAAAGACCATAATCAAAGAGCTAGAATCTACTATAATGATATTTGCTCCCTTTATTTGATATGAAATTATTAAAATAATAATTTCACTTGCGCTCAAAAGAAATAGGCAATACATCAAATGAATGTAAAAATTAATTTAATAAATGTAATCCTAAA
>NW_018189947.1:0-341 GCF_001263595.1 Phalaenopsis equestris
ATACACGATATTATTCTTTAGAAAATGCAGCACATAAATTACTAGAAGCCTGCAATACTATAAAAATGTTTATTCAATGCAAATCTCAGATAAACAACACGAAGAATGAAAGATTAAACATTTGGGGGATCATCCTAAAATAAAATAAGAAAAGGGGTGTTTACATAGAGACCTCCCAATTCCTATAACTCTACATGTTTTACACCTAAATTTTGCTTTTTACATATATACCAACCAAATCTTTCATATCAAATAAAAAATACAATAGTTTAAACTTCTAAAATGTGAAATACACCTTTTCATGCACAAGGAATGTGGTATGCATGTAAAAAACAAAGTTT
>NW_018189948.1:0-341 GCF_001263595.1 Phalaenopsis equestris
AAAAAATAAAAAAAATAAAAAATAATATTTGTTTCAGCAATCAACAACATATTAGCGATATTATCTGATAAAATAAAATGCATTCTTCAATTGTTTAAAATGTTTCATTTTAACTTTGCTGGAGCAGCATATTTGTATTGTCATTCACATAATTTAATCCAAATCATATAGAAATGAAGACAAATTTCAATACCTCTTAATCAAGTTGATCAAGCAAAAAGAATAACAGAAGCCCTAAACGTCTAAAAGGCTAAAAGCCACTTATGCTGCCATCGGGGCTGTCAAAACGGCTCGTGAAGAAACTCATGTTAGGCTCGTTCGCTAAGTTAACGAGTCAAACA
>NW_018189949.1:0-341 GCF_001263595.1 Phalaenopsis equestris
ATGTCCAAAATATTCTACTCATTTTCCTTAGTTCAGATATATAGTTTGTTTACTTTTGTGATTTTTTTGTGCAAGATATTAACTTTCAAGATTTCAAGATTTAATTAAAAAAGAAAATTAAAATTTTCTCACTTATCCACATATGCGCTAACTGTATCCTCGTACTAGTCGAAAGCCTATGTTGCATCGTTTGATTGGGCAAGATTTCCACGCAAGTAGCCATGTGGCCCGCGGTTTTAAATCATTTTGAGACAAAACAACGGTTCGACAAGATCTTGACATTGCATTTTTAATACATAAAATTGGAAGGCATCCCGTCATCTTCCCCAAATCTCTGTTTC
>NW_018189950.1:0-341 GCF_001263595.1 Phalaenopsis equestris
TTTAAAGTGAAATATCATTAAAAATGATATAAAATGTATATTAAAAATTAACACATTTTGAGGTGACTCAAAATCCCCCAAACTTCATCGTTACTTGTGCTCAAGTAACTCTTCTATGTTATAAATCATATGCTTTAACTTCTGGCAGTGGGTTTCATTAAAGATGCCTATTATTTTGCCCCATAAATGACAAGCGTAACTTTGAAAAAAAAATTTCAATAATTGAGGTTAGAATAGTGCATAAAAATTCTTAGTAATCAAGTTAGAAATTTTGAGTTTCTATTTATTTCAAAAATAATTGTAATTTATCACACTTAAGAATCCTAAAAGAATTAAAAGAT
>NW_018189951.1:0-341 GCF_001263595.1 Phalaenopsis equestris
CTTGCACGGTCGCATGATGTGTCTGAAAATACTCGAAACTCATCATTCAATATTACATAGACAATGATTTAAAGGATTCATGTCAAGATTGTTTCTATAAAAATTTTATGTTGAATGTCGACTACCTAATATGATCATCCACTTTTCGCATTCGGGCAGTGGGACCCTACAATGGCAGTGTTAAAAATAAAACATGCGAGATTAGATAACATGTTTGCTCATTCCATAGTCTTAGGTGAGAAATAAAAATGTAATGGCTAAGCGAATTGCTATAATTGAAACATATTTGTCTCCAATATGGTACAATTAGTAATTTATTTTGAACTTTCATTTGATTGCAG
>NW_018189952.1:0-341 GCF_001263595.1 Phalaenopsis equestris
TTAAATCCCTAATTTCCTACTTAAACACGCGACAGTCGATAAAGCCCATGCGTCGCTCTGATATTTGACGCCTCCATCCATGTAGCCACTGACCCAGCTCACACTTTATGTTCCATTCCCTTGTTTGACACATTCTGAACCTTCTGTTTGATACACATGTGATTGGATGACTCCTGGTCATCGTGCCCGATGGCCCTAAATCTTAAACCGTTCATTTTCTAAGCCTAATTTATACCTCGATTCTCAACCATATCAAGTGGGGTTTGTTCCCACACTTTCATATAGTCATGGCAAACTTATATATATGGTTGATCAAGTATGAAATACAAGTTCACTTCATA
>NW_018189953.1:0-341 GCF_001263595.1 Phalaenopsis equestris
ATCCCAACAGCCCAACCACAACACATATAAAAGTCTCATAATAGAACATATCCAATTGGAAAATGGAAAAATAGGAAAGAATTAGAAATAAAAGAAATAAAAGGAGGAAACTTGCTGAAAATATGAAAAAAAATAACAAAAGGATTTCACGTGGTCGTTAATCTCTCGATTCTGAGATCTGGGACATGCTGACCTGTGTAACCGTGGTAACACATCACCTAATTTTTTTTTCCCAACACTTTTACCCTAAATATTTGAAACGCTCATAAAAAAGCTATAAAATCATGACGGTAGCCACTGGAGAAGGCATTGATAGGACCAACGACGGGACAAGAACAAGA
>NW_018189954.1:0-341 GCF_001263595.1 Phalaenopsis equestris
TGTATTTTTAAGCATATATAAAGTCGTTGTCAGCATAGTTAACAAGAAATCTATCAATTCTTTCATGAAGCTTTCTTCTCCTCCATGTATCAAGTGGTCCCTGATGGGGTAATTTAAAGAGATCAGTAGTTCTAATATTGTCAGAGAAAGTCAGCATCTGATTTAAGTCAATTGGTTTCCCTATCCACTTTTCATTCAGTCTGGCCACACTGTTAAAGTCCCCACCAATTATCAAGGCCCCTTTACTGAAAGTTTGAGCTGGTGAAGCTGCTGCCACAATACCACTTTATCTCCAATAGAATTGCTTGCATATACAAAAGTAGTTATTGTCTGAAGAAAAT
>NW_018189955.1:0-341 GCF_001263595.1 Phalaenopsis equestris
TTGAAGGAGCAATTATTACATCAACTTGCTTAAAAAGTGCATTCTTAATTTTTGCTTAAAGAGGAAAAAACATTTTGTATATTTAATAATTAATATTCAATATTTATGAGATATTTCACTAAATATATATATTTAAATTTATTATTATACTCCCGAGTTATTATAATCTCGAAAGATATACATATCACTCAATTCTATGCAGTTACATGTCTAACAATCTAAAATTTAATTTTTACGTATATTGCCATGCGTATTTCACTTTGTTAAAAACTAAACTTTTTTATGTGATATGAATGATTTAGATGGTATAAATATAAAAAAATAAAATAAAAGTGTTAGAT
>NW_018189956.1:0-341 GCF_001263595.1 Phalaenopsis equestris
ACGAGCTTTTTTGACAGCCCTACTCAACATTGATTCGCCAACCGAAAATCCATTAATTTGTTCCCTCCTCTTGCCACAAAATTTAATGCCATGGCCTTCTCAGCGCTGATATCTAATTAAAGGAATCTAATCATTCTTTTTGTTAGTTTATCAGGATGGCCTAATTATTTCATTGGGGCAATAATATATCAAATTATTAATGTCATTTAAACTTATAACAATGGGGCAATCATATATCAAATCATTAATCATGCTCAAACTTATAAAAATGGAGACTAATATATACAATTAATTGTATTTTTTAAATTATTTAAAAGCCAAGATCTTCTCTAAAGATTTGT
>NW_018189957.1:0-341 GCF_001263595.1 Phalaenopsis equestris
CCAAGAATTTCCCTTTGGAAGCTTCAAAAGTGCATTTCAACGAGTTCAATTTCATGTTCCTAAGTGTTTGGAAAGTTTATTTTAAATCGTACAAATATTGTTTGGTTGTCTTACTTTTTACTAACATATCATCCACATAGACTTCAATATTTCTTCTTTTTGTTTAGAAAATATTATATTAGCGCTGATAAGTTGCGCTTGTATTTTAGCCCAAAGGCATTATAGTAAGCAATATAAACCATCACTGGCAATAAAAGTCGTATTCTCCGCATCAGCTAAGTGCATTTTAATATGGTGATAACCAGAGAAAGCATCAATGAAGCTCATTACCGAGTATCCTA
>NW_018189958.1:0-341 GCF_001263595.1 Phalaenopsis equestris
TTTTTTTTTTTTTGAAAAAGCCAGTTCGCAGTTAGAAAGCCGCCACTGCACTTAGCTAGGACCGGTGGAAAAATACTGATTTTAGCGGTAGCTTTTTGAAAAAGCCGTCGAAACGCAGTTTAACCAAACAGACAAAATTGAGGTGTGGTGCCGCATTGTCACCGCTCCATCGTCCCAAACGGACCCTTAATAAACTTAAATAGCTTAAGTAAAGTTAAATATTAATTAAGACTAACTTAAATTAATAAAATTTTGATCAATTACTTAAGATTTAATTAAATTTAAGTTAAATCAAAGCATTAATCAAACTAAATTAAACATAAATTTTATTTCAATCTAAT
>NW_018189959.1:0-341 GCF_001263595.1 Phalaenopsis equestris
CACACACACACACAGTTTCCAAAGGCCCAAATCACATCAATACTATAAAATTCCTCCACCCAAATACCTACAAGGCAACTCGGTTGATCAAACAAATAAACCAAGTATACCAGCCTATTCCAACTAATCCATAGTTATTGCAAGCTTCCAAAGTTCATGGTGAATCATCATCTCAATACGACTTAAGTATGAATTAATACAAATATGTATGCCACCATCACGCTTTATACATACTCACATAAGTCTTACTCTCTAGGAATTCCTCACCTCCAGATGATAAATCCCACCTATGAGCCTTACAATCGAAGCAAACCTAGGAAATAATGATCAAACCCCAAGTC
>NW_018189960.1:0-341 GCF_001263595.1 Phalaenopsis equestris
CTTAGGTTCTACCTAAATTGAACCTAAACCATTCCATACCTTAGGTTCTCCCTAAATTTGAACCTAAGTAACATTAAACTTAAGGTTCTACCAAAATTGAAACTAAATGACCTCAAACCTTAGGTTCTACCTAAGTTGAACCTAAGTAACATTAAACTTTAGGTTCTAACTAAATTGAACCTAATTAACATTAAACTTTAGGTTCTACCTAAATTGAACCCAAATTTACTTATATCTTTGGTTCTACCTAAATTGAATGTGAGCCAATAGGTGCCTCAATGGAAAGTATATAATTTATTTAGAGAATTAGATAAAATAGATAAATAGCTTGGCGACTCCTT
>NW_018189961.1:0-341 GCF_001263595.1 Phalaenopsis equestris
AAAAAAAAAACACGTACAAGTAACATCAGCTCAACCTAATTCTACATTAGTGGATCAGCGAAGGCGCCTGAATGCGCCGTGTGCGAGATAGTTGTTCTACTCTTTAAATTTAAGTTATAATTCAAGCGCGTTCGAGTTTAAACAATTTTAAAGAGTACTGTGAAAAGTAAGACCCACCAGTTGAAGGTTCCACTACTCACAACTAGCTAGTCCTAGCAAGAGGGATGTCCAGATGGGAGAAGCCAGATACACTATCGTGGATAAGAAAGGGTGACATATGATATTAATATTTGTGACAGCTATTGCCCAATCTATATCTTGAATACGAATCAAATCCCTTC
>NW_018189962.1:0-341 GCF_001263595.1 Phalaenopsis equestris
AGGATGTGTTGGCCAACTAAGCTAAGCAAATCTCCAGATCAAGCAAAGTTGTAACCAGAGACTCCCTTATCTCGTTTGATAAGATTAGAGCGTCTATATGCTTATTTTAGCTGGAAACTTCCTAAGATGAGCTAGTATGTTGTATAATCCACTTTATGCAATCCTCCAACTTTTACTTGGCTATGTGTTTCTTCCATTGGCGGAATTAGAGGTAATTCATCTTGAGCTACTATTTACTTTCCTTTATTTATCGGAGCTATTCTCGGGGGAAATACCTTCCCGCTCCTTAAGTTTACTTCTATATTTTCTTCTTCTTGAGATGTTGTAGGCAAAATTTCCAG
>NW_018189963.1:0-341 GCF_001263595.1 Phalaenopsis equestris
AGGTGAAATAGTCAAATAGATATATAACATCTCTCATTGGATGGGCTTTGAGAGGATTGGAGGTGAGGCAAAATATGACTTGAGTTACTCAAAAACAATTTGATGGTCATTTGTCCATTGAAAACTAGTGTTCTGAGCATCTCTGAGTATCTTGAAGAATGACAATACTTATTCCCAAAATAAGCGAAGAAACGAGATAGAGCGGTTATACGGCCATTCAAACGCTGCACCTCCTTGATATTTCTTAGGGGCACCATATCTCTCAATGTCAGGTTAAGGAATGCCAACCTCTCTTATGCCAACCTAAAAGGAGCTAATCTGGATGTGCCTACATACTGGGG
>NW_018189964.1:0-341 GCF_001263595.1 Phalaenopsis equestris
TTTTTAAAAATAAATTAATTTATTTTCAAAAAAAAAAAGAGAAAAGAAAAAAAATGAATCAGACTATTCGTGGAGTATTGGGTCGTTTTGTTCCAACTCAAACTGAATTTTGCTGAAAGACTTAACTTTTGAGTGAGTTGGCTTTAGTAAATGCCACCCATTCATCATGTATTTACATATCTATCTTAAGCTTTACATTTACATTTATACCGATCAGATCTTGTAATTCACATAAAAAATACTATTATTTATTTTTTAAACCAAGAGATACATCTTTTCATGCATAAGTAAGATGTTAAGGTGTTAGATATGTATGTAAATATTCCTCTTTTTCCATTCCT
>NW_018189965.1:0-341 GCF_001263595.1 Phalaenopsis equestris
AAATCAGGTCCGAATTTAGGTTATGAGGAAGCTCAAAATCAGGTCCTAAGCCCTAACAATTTTTGAAGGAATTTGTAGGAAAATTATCAGTATCATGTATGTAAGACCCAACATAGTATAAAAGGCTACCAGCCAAGCACTCACAGGAGGGCAATCCTCAACCCGATCTACGTGACTGACACATAAACTTGTTAAAAGTAACATTTTAAATAGGAATTTAATTTGTCATGGAGATAAATAGTTTAGGTTTATATATATTTATTGACAGACAAAATTAAAGTACATTTTTGCTATTGTATAAGTGTATTTTGAAAATTAGACATGCATGTGTCAGTCACACC
>NW_018189966.1:0-341 GCF_001263595.1 Phalaenopsis equestris
AAATAAATAAATAAATAAGCGTGACTAATGTAATTTTTTCAATAATAAAATAACTTAAGATTTTTTTTTTTTTCTAAAAGAAAGAAAAAAAGGCGAAGCAGTGGATTGATCAGCGCGCGGTGACCAGAGGCACATGCAGGGTTTATTAATGCTTGTGGTTGCCGCCACGATTTCCTCTACCTTCTCCTTTTACCGCGCCCACTCTCTTTGTTCAGCCACTGTGCTCTCTTCCCTTACTTTCCTTCCACCTGCAAATCTCTCTCTCTTTCTCTCTCTTCTCCCTCTCCCCATCAAATTGCTCACCTTCATTTCTCTCTTCTTGTATTCATCTCTCTCTCTCT
>NW_018189967.1:0-341 GCF_001263595.1 Phalaenopsis equestris
TACATATATATATATATATACATATATATATATAATCTCATTAAAAAAATGTCCTCATTGTCTCTCTTTATCAGATCTATAAAGAATTCATTTCACCTTCTTTATCATAGAATTTCACATATTATACGCAAAATTGAGACAAGGCTTATCAATATCAGTCACTCTCAACATATCATATATTGATTTCATAAAGGTAATAATGTGATTTATTTTATGATAGTCATGGATTAAAAAAAATTTAAGACTGCCTCGAGCCTTTATGACTCAAGGCAGTTGATGCATCACGTCAATCATATTACTTTTAAAAAAGATTTAATACACCATATTATAATATAATATTA
>NW_018189968.1:0-341 GCF_001263595.1 Phalaenopsis equestris
GAGTAAGATATAGTTTATTTTTACTCTGGGTTATGGTATCCCTATAGGGTAAGTGTTGGCATAAACTTTAAATGTCATGAGTGTAGGATGTCCACTTGAATGCTATGTGACCATATCTCATTCATATGTTGCTCCCCATAGCTAAAGACATCCATTGAGGTTTTCTGGTCTGTGTCTAAGGCACAAAACTAGGGATTGAACTAATACACACGTGCCAATGATTGGTGCACCAATTGGCATCAATTATTTTTGTTAGACATGTTGAATGTCTTTTTGAAACTTATAGGATCTTTTTTCATTGATACAAGGTTTTCCACGACACAAGATATCTAAAAGAAACT
>NW_018189969.1:0-341 GCF_001263595.1 Phalaenopsis equestris
GATACCAATGACACCCTTTGATATTCTAATTTTCTTTGATCCTTGAAGTTTTGGTGAGTGAAAATCAATCTCAAGAGGTAAATTTCACTCCCTAAGCTTATTCCTTTTGAATTTCATTTGGGATTTTGAGATTTTCGGTGGAGAGAGTCAAAATTGGAGATTTTTAGGGAAAATCATGATTCGGCTCTTAGTTATCATATTGTTGCGTGCACATCACTTTATATCCTTTATTCTTGTGATTCTCATTCTTGTTACTCTTCTATGGCACTAAAAATCAAGGAGAGCAAATCAAAATATTTGTTCAACAAGAAGAAATTTGTAAGCTCCAAAGCTGAGGAGCA
>NW_018189970.1:0-341 GCF_001263595.1 Phalaenopsis equestris
CTTGGTACTGGTGACATCTTCTGGCTGTATCCATGTAGTCAAACATCATTGTCGGCAAGTACTATCTGATTCCCTTGATCTTCATTTTCATTTTTGGTCCCGATTGGTGGGCACAACACAATTCGGCATATACTTCTTCCACAATATTCTCTGCTTCGGCTCTTCCTAGACTCCACAACCGCATCTGATTAGATGATCTTTGGTAGAGGACATCAATTACTAGGGCATATGACATAGCCATTCTTATGATGTGTTGTGTTGTTGACTTATCCTCTAGTATCTTTCTAATCTACAAATATTCTATAGTGGCTTACACCAATCTTTGTTGATATCAGCAACTG
>NW_018189971.1:0-341 GCF_001263595.1 Phalaenopsis equestris
ATATTAGTAATTTGATATTGGAGGGTAATATAAAAAAAAGGTTCCTATCCCTATGGCCGCTAGATTTCAGGCAGTGTTGCACTAATGGGGAGTGCATGGGAACCACGTGTGAGAAGCTGATATTGTATGAAAAAAGCAAGCTTTTGTAAGGCGTTTAAAAACGAGTCAAGATTGCATTAGAAAATATAATAAAAAATGGGAAATTTTCATACGCTGCACGTAATTTTTATATATTTATAACTTTCAAATTTTCATGTATACAATATTTCATAATTAATGGATATCAAGAATTTCAGTGATATGTGTGTAGGGCTGTAAAAGAGCCGAGCTTGAGCGAGCTC
>NW_018189972.1:0-341 GCF_001263595.1 Phalaenopsis equestris
TCAATGAGCCCAATGAAATAGTCACAAAATAAGATATAAATCAACCAAGAACTTGCAAATTGCGATCATATTAGGACAACCAATAAAAATTTGTTAATAAATGAGAGGGCAAACGGTTCAAGAAACACAAAAGTTTTAGCATCATAAAAGAGAAGAGCAAGCTTGCCTAGAAAATATATAACCTGTTTATGATGAATAGTCTATGACTTCTAATGAAATAAAAGATAAAAAATATGAAGAGAAACTGAATGTTTAGGACAAGAGAATAATAATCTATGTTGTCTTCCATTATACTAAGTTTTAATATCTCACTTTCTTCGGTAAATATTACTTTAATCTTA
>NW_018189973.1:0-341 GCF_001263595.1 Phalaenopsis equestris
TTTTTTTTTTTCTATTCAAAAGATGCAAGATTTAGAACACCTGGAAATCTTCTTTAATCTAGTTTAAAAAATTTATGGAAAGTACAAAAAAAAAACAAATATGATGAGAACAATAAAATAAATAAATAAAACTTGAAAAGATGGTCATAAATTTGCTCTAATATCATAGGAAAAGAAAAATGACTTCAAAACAAACATTATTCATTCTATCAATAAATATTTATGCACAACTACCTTAAAATAATTGACTATTAATGGATTATAAATATTTTAAAAATTCAAAAAAAAAATCATGAATAATGAGAGAAAGGAACAATTCAAAGCAATCATATTTTGTTTTT
>NW_018189974.1:0-341 GCF_001263595.1 Phalaenopsis equestris
GGAGGATCGCGCCATACGGATCATCGGGGGAGTGATTTGCCGTGATGAAAGAGGGGAGATCGCAGATCCTCATCGGAGGAAGCTTGGGAAGATTCACGATGTTCAGGGGATCTAAAAGCTTGGAGGTGAGGATGCTCTCGTAGTCGTGGAAGTAGAACCAGTAGACCGCGAAGGCGGTGGCGGGCTGGATCCAGTGGAGGAAGGAAGGGATGTTGCGATCCAGGGCAACCTCGGCAACCCATGGCATGAAGAAGGAGTATATGATGCAGGTGACGGGATGTCCGGTTAGGGCTAGGTCGTCGATAATGGCGGCTAGGGTTCGGGAGCCGTGTTGTTTGGTG
>NW_018189975.1:0-341 GCF_001263595.1 Phalaenopsis equestris
CGTAGCTTCTTGTCTTTGACATAAAGAAAGAAGGTTGTAATAACGAAATGGACATGTGAGAATTTTGTCCTTGCCTTGCTAGTGGAACAAGAAAGACATGGATTTGGATCCATGGACGTCAATGTCCTGGATTGAGAGTTCATCACTCTCCGGCGTATCTGAGCTTGAAGTGTGAATGAAAGTAGACGAGTCAAATCGTCGGTTTGCTTTCATTGACCGATAGTGACGATATGTCCCTATAGGGCAACTAGGCAGGCAGGTCACTGTATTGTCTAGTCAACCCGAACTTGGCGACTTGCACGCAAATTACTAACGAACGTGCGGACAAGGGGATAGAGTAC
>NW_018189976.1:0-341 GCF_001263595.1 Phalaenopsis equestris
GATTAATAAAATTTTAATTATAAAAGTGCAATAGGAAAACATATTAAGGACTTTAGTTAAAAATATGAAACTAAAATTAAGATGTTTGGTAGAAAATAGTTGGGAAATAATTTTACTATTTATAGTAGAAAAATAAATTTTTTGAAAAGTTAAGGATTGTTAGAATGATAGTTTTTGAAGAATTTAGAATATATTAAAAATTCTTTTTCTAATATTAAATTTTAAGTTAAGAATAGAAAATAAGTTCTTAATTTTAAATAAGAGATAGTGAAATTTAAAATCATTAAAGGTTCATCCAGATATAGAAATCCTCACATAGAAAATTAAGGATTAAAAAGATC
>NW_018189977.1:0-341 GCF_001263595.1 Phalaenopsis equestris
CAACTATATTATTTAAGAGATGATCATTTTCATGTGAAATCTGTTTTTTAAGAGAAATTCTTAATCATTTTAAAATTTAAGTATCAATTACATAATTTAATTTATATGAATAGAGTGCTTCCAAAGGTTGAAATGACAATACCACGTAAAAAGATATCTAGGGAAATACTTTAATTTCAAATCTAGGTACAACAAATAAAGACCATATTCAACATTTTTTTTCAAAACTTTTCTACGTTAGTTGGAGAATCTTATATTTTGTTAATAATATATCAATTTAAAATGTGAAAGAAAATTTCTAATTAGAGTATCGATCTAGAGTATTCTCAAATAGAAAAAAA
>NW_018189978.1:0-341 GCF_001263595.1 Phalaenopsis equestris
AAAAATATTAGCTTTTAAGGTTTTCAAATTTTCAATTTTTTAATATTTTAAATAACCTAATAAATACATACCTTTTTTTATATTTAATTTTTAACGACTAAATTATTAATTATGAATTAATAATTTAGTCATATTGGTCAGATACAGGATTGAGGTAAAGATTGACTTTAATTACTGCCATGAAATTGAATCTAATTATATATATAAAGTAATGTTTCATTAAATTGGATTAGTCTTAAGAAACTTTTGAATATATTTTTTCATATAAAATGTATTTTATTAAAGATTTGATTGTTATGTTTGTAAATATGAAAGTTTAGGTGCGAGAAATGTAAATACAT
>NW_018189979.1:0-341 GCF_001263595.1 Phalaenopsis equestris
TTTTTTTCATTTTAAATATTAATAAGACAACCGATAACTTGGTTTAAAACACAAAATTTTATTCAACTTAAAATAAAAAATTATATACACTAATTTAAACTTTGAAATTTATTAGGCTTGCCTGAGAATAAGTTAAATATAAACAATATGATTTTAAAATATTTATAACATGCTTTAATAAGAAAACATTAAATACACATACATATATACATAAGCATATATATATATATATATATATATCATAATTTGTGGGGATTGAGATGAGCTAGTTGAGGGAGAGGAAGCTTCATAGAAAGAGGATTCACCATGGAGAATTAGGGTGAGGGCGAGGGGGAGCAGAG
>NW_018189980.1:0-341 GCF_001263595.1 Phalaenopsis equestris
TATTTAGATTTCAGTTGTGATCATTTCAATAAAAAAGAGCATATTAAATATATTTTTTTAAAAATACCTAATATTTCTAAAATTGACTCTTAAAGCCCCCTTTAAGTAGTGATTTATAACAAAGTTAGAAATTTAACAAAAATGACTCTAGGGATTCTTAAAGTTATCATATTATCAAGTTTGGCAAATATTAATGAAGCCAGGCGGCTATGAGACCGAGCGGCCGTTGGTCTGGGCGGCGACCATTAAGCCGTGTTCGGGCGGTTGCTTACTGAAGCTCAACATTAACCGCCTTGGAACTGGATGATCCATTTCACTTTCTCGATCTATCTGAGTTTGAA
>NW_018189981.1:0-341 GCF_001263595.1 Phalaenopsis equestris
TAGTATTGGCGGTAGTATCGGAGGTAGTATTGGCGAAAACACCGTAGTATCGACGCGGTGTTATTGGGGAAAAACACAGTGTTATTACAGTAGTATTGGCGGTAGTATCACAGAAACATTGTTATTTGGTGGTAGTATTTGTGGTAGTATTGGCGGTGTTCTTTGGAAATGTGCGGTGTTATTTGTGGGATTGAGGGCAGCGGGGTAAAACGATTGCAAACGAATGTGAGCCACAAAGTCGATCCCACGGCAGCATTTCTTAAGAAATCAAATACGTTGTTTAGCAAAACGCAGCCCTAACGTATGAATCAAATGAGACGACAACATTTTAAAAGCACCAC
>NW_018189982.1:0-341 GCF_001263595.1 Phalaenopsis equestris
GTAGAAAGTTGTCCAATCCTGCTGTTAGCATTTGAGTCAATGAAGAGGAGTAAAAGAAATAATTACTAGTATAATATGATAAATTAATTATTAAATATATATTAAATTCATAAAATCATTTATTTATTTATTCTGTTATATATATATATATTTCTAAGTAATTGTCTAACCCCGATCATCCCTAGGTGTTCCAAATATTCAAGTATCACATCTTACACATGGTGAGATTCGAACCCGTGACATAAGGAGACTTGCGACCTTCAAAGATGTGGCATTACCAACACGCCACGGAACCTACGTGCGCATACACACACAAACATATACATACATATATATATATA
>NW_018189983.1:0-341 GCF_001263595.1 Phalaenopsis equestris
TTTTTTTTTTATTGGCTTTGGTATTTACATCCCCCTAATCTGCACTGAATATATTTGTTGAGTTCTTATGTGTTGGCCTTGTAGTTTTGCTTCATACCTTTGCAGCCACCTAGTCTATTGTTCACTACATTTTGGCAAAGTTCTTGCCCACAAGGATTGCTCCATGTTATTGCAGAGGTATTGAGTGCATCGGAGAAATATGACTGAAAGCTAGAATATGTATATAGAGCAAACAAGTTGGATTCATTCAAGCTACCTATATGTCTATTATTCACTGATGGCTTGATCTCATCTCATATTAATACACTTTTAAAGCTTAAATTCAACATATTTACTTTCTC
>NW_018189984.1:0-341 GCF_001263595.1 Phalaenopsis equestris
TGAGCTTGAGCGAGCCAAGGCTCGGCTTGTGTTCGGCTCGTTAAAATAAGTCACTGTTTGTGTTCGGTTCGTTTGTTTAGTGAACCGAACACGAGCTATTTGCGAACAAGCCGTTTTGATAACCTTAATCACGCAGCTGTTAGATTCTAAGGGTAGGTGTGAGATTTAAATCTTATTATTGATGTTAAAATATTCATTTAAAGAGAATTTAATATATTTTTATTATATTTTTTAAATTAATAGTTTTGATTGATTATAAATCTTTAAAGTTTTGTAGTCAATTAAATTATTTAAAAAATAGAACTCAATATTAATAATAATAATAATAATAATAATAATAA
>NW_018189986.1:0-341 GCF_001263595.1 Phalaenopsis equestris
AACCAGAAACTGCAAGCAAATAAAACATCAATCCTATAAGCAAATAAATAAATTATAAAGAATAGACCCTCTATTGCAGCCTTCTTTTTATCCTCCATCTGACAAAAAGGTGAATTAATTACATACATGAGAATGTCAAATGTAAATTCTAGCATACTATCCATAAATTCTTTAAAGAAAGATACTTAATTTGATGGGAAATTTACATGCATACCACAGTTCTTATGTATATACATATCTAGCACCAAAATTGTCATAAATCTATGCAGGAAAAGGTGTATTTAACTTTTAAAAAGATAATGATGAAGTTATTTTTGATGTGATGATAAACATTTGAATGG
>NW_018189987.1:0-341 GCF_001263595.1 Phalaenopsis equestris
TTTGCAGTGGGCACCACCTATTAATTCATAAATGACACTTCAATTAAAAAAAAAATGAAATTGACCAAATTAAGGGAATATGTCAAAAATGCTTGCCGCAAGTTTTTCTGCCCAACACTCATCGGGAGTATCAATGGTTCACTTGACCGAATCCCATCTCAAGCCCGTTGGTCATTGTTTCAATTCCTTTCAAATTTTCTAATCCTTCTTAAGTTGATCCTACTTGTTCTTCGATTGCATCTTGTCATATTTTCTGTCTGTACTTTACTTGAATTTTTTGATAATATTTTGCCACCATTTTTTATTGAAATAAGTAATAGGCTTGTTTCCCAGATCGATCT
>NW_018189988.1:0-341 GCF_001263595.1 Phalaenopsis equestris
CTACAAACCAGTGTTTGCTGTGGTCTCTACACTCAAAATCCGTTGTATTGTTTAGGTTTGGTAATCATCATTATTTCTAAGAATGATGACCTTTGCCACTATACAGTCCAATATCTGCAAATCTACATGACGCGCCAAAAATGCATGTTTTCATGTCGCTGTACAACACAAATGCATGTTTTAAATAGTATGCAGTCTAAGGGTCCACATCGATTCTACAAGGAAAGTGTAAGCAATTTGTTTCCATAGAAAACTCTTTAGCTTACTAATTTAGTCAACCTAGCTCGAAGTGTTCACAAAAGAAGATTTAAATCTTAAGATTCTAGCAAGCAGAGAAATTA
>NW_018189989.1:0-341 GCF_001263595.1 Phalaenopsis equestris
TTAGATTTACAATAAATAATTTGTTTTTTTTCTTTTTATTTTGATTTTCCTTCTTACTAAATTGTTTCTAGAGAAAAATATATGCCTTTGTTTTGGAATATGAATGGTGTATATATAAAATTATGATGAAATTCATTTATTAAGCCTTGTTTCATTCAGAGTTTGAATGAAGTATGTGCTTAAAATCTTATCCC
The DNA here is from genome assembly GCF_001263595.1 of Phalaenopsis equestris. Lineage (NCBI taxonomy): Eukaryota > Viridiplantae > Streptophyta > Magnoliopsida > Asparagales > Orchidaceae > Phalaenopsis > Phalaenopsis equestris. The sequence goes on from NW_018189989.1 coordinate 195, forward strand.
TCATAGTATCCCCTCACTAATCACAACTTGTAAAATTTATCTTTAAATTTTCATGATATTCTCTTATGTGTAATGTAATGTTATATTATTAATAAATATTTATTTTTGTAGTTAAAATTTTAAACTAAACAATCTTGGAAAGCTTTT
>NW_018189990.1:0-341 GCF_001263595.1 Phalaenopsis equestris
AATAATAATTAAAGTTATGTTGCCCAACTATTATGTATCTCGTAAATATGTTGGCATGAATCGTAAAGACATATAATGGATGGCAAGGGGCTTCGCGGCACCAAACGAGAACGACTAAGGATCACAGACTCAATCGGCCAGTCTCACATACATGGAAGACGGTATGCCACATATAGACAAAGGTTGAATCATTGCATAGAGATATTGGTCATCTAGTTCTAGAAAGGCCAATGTAAGCCCTCATTAAGGCGTCACCCAACTACATGACCGTTTGGATAAATTGTAGCCGAGCATATCCATGGCCCCCACGGGCCATATTTATATATAGACAAAATACTCCT
>NW_018189991.1:0-341 GCF_001263595.1 Phalaenopsis equestris
GCTCCGCCTCAACGCGTCGCCGCGACGCACCATCACGATGATTCATCACAACGCGTCGCCACGACACATCGCCGCAAAGCATCTTGTCACCGTGACGTCATGCCGCAATACTTTGCAGCAGCGTTTCTCCGCAACACTTCGCCACAACTCTTTGATGTAACTCTGCTATGCAACTCTACACTGCAACTCTTCCTGCTACGCATGACGATTTTCTTTTAATTGGGAAATTGTGGCCTCAGATGATAATCTTGAACTCCACGCGTTGCCGCGACACCTTACCGCCACGCGTCGCCGCGACGCTCCACCAAGACGCCCTGCCCCGACGCCCCTCCGCGATGCTC
>NW_018189992.1:0-341 GCF_001263595.1 Phalaenopsis equestris
ATTTTGGTGTTAATCGAAGCAGCTAATATAACCCACAAAATTATTAGTTTGTCGTAGTCTTTAAGGAAAAATGTAATTGTTCCATGTCAGAGAAATTTTACATTCAGCTTTTAAGTCTGCTGGGGAAAAAAGTGTCGTGAATTCTAAAGCAGTTATAGAGATTAGGTAAAGGTAAAGTATAAGAAATCCATGATTCCTCACCAGGCAGGCCATACATCACATAGTAAGAGAGAGAGTGGATGTAATATTCTTTAGAAGGAGGTTTTATAACCTCTCTCAAAGATGTTGAATGTCTGTTTTGGGAAAGAATGCTAGGAGACTTACATCCTATCCCAAAGAAA
>NW_018189993.1:0-341 GCF_001263595.1 Phalaenopsis equestris
GAACAATATTCCCAAAAAACGCAAAAAATTTAAGTATGTATACATGAATTTAATATTTAATGAAACTATAATTTAAGAAAATTTCTATATAAATATAAATCTCAATATTTCTCCATTAACTAATCAACCCCACAAGAAATTAAAGAAGAGCATGGGTGACAATCAAATGCATGAATAAAATATAATATATCCAAAAATGAATTAAAATGCTCTCTAGTAATATGAGTGCATTTCAAAGTATGAGATCAGAATAATAATAATAGTAATTATTATTATTTCAAAAAAAAAATAGATGCTCTCCGTTTTAACATAGGACCTTGCATGCAATTGTAATAATATAT
>NW_018189994.1:0-341 GCF_001263595.1 Phalaenopsis equestris
AACTTCTCGATCCATGAAACCTTCACTTCATCTCCTGCCATCGTCTTTTCTCATATCTGGACCATGGGACTCTGATACCGGATAAAATAATTAATTTAGAATAAACGTCATAGCCAAATAGTGGACCAGGCTCCACTAATCTCAATACTTTCCACCTTCAAGGTGGAGATTAGTGCTCCCATGTAGTGAGTTCATTATAATATAAAACTTTCATCATTCAGAGTAAATTTTTTGAGTTGATGGATCCCAAATCCCATAATGATAAATATATGTTTGTATCAATCGAATTAGTTTCAAATGAGTCATCCTTGAATTGAATCAAATAAAGGAATAAAAATGGC
>NW_018189995.1:0-341 GCF_001263595.1 Phalaenopsis equestris
TTAATTGGTTGAAATTTACCTGAAATTGGGTAAAAATGGTACAATTATAAATCTACCTTAAAGTGGAATTTGAACATTTGGCAATTTGGATATTGCTAAAATTTTTATTGTAACCCATTTAGAAAGTACAAAATAATTAAATTCCATAAAAATCCATTTATAGAAAAGTAAGAAAATCCATATTTGTAATTTTATCAAAATTATAATTATACCATTGCATATTTCAAACCTTTAAATTGAAAATTTAAAAATCAAAACTTGTAGAATTTAAATTCAAATAATTAATAATCCATAAAATGATAAAATTTAATCAAATCCATAATTATAAAAGTGAAGAAAGG
>NW_018189996.1:0-341 GCF_001263595.1 Phalaenopsis equestris
GTCGTATAATCTCTGCACGTCAAAACTGATAAATTGTCTTCTATTAAAAAATTCATACCTTGAAGTAATTCAAGAATTGGAAGCCATGGATTTTAAAATTTGAAAGTTTCTGGTCATTCAAGGCAGTTCTTAGACCTTTAAAAACACCTCCCAGCGGTTATTTAGAAGTGCAATCCAGCTAAAGTCCGCCAAATTTTTCTTGAATGCACGAAATTGCTCAGGACTCTGTCGGCGCTCCCGATGATGCTGTCGGTGCCATGGCTCGTGTAGACGAGCGACGTTGGCGGCAGAGGCCAAAATTGTGTCTCCTATTTTTTTGGTTCAATTCGATTCCAAATTTT
>NW_018189997.1:0-341 GCF_001263595.1 Phalaenopsis equestris
GCTGTGCCATGACTGGGCCAGCTGCTAATTTGTAATCTTGTTAGCGTAATTCCCCAAGAAATATATCTGCTGGGTCCTACAGGGACAGTATTTTTATTTTCTATAAATTTTTTTTCCGCATTTGTCGGGAAGTCAGAATGGGCGGTTTGTCATTTTGATCTCCAAGGGTTTCGTGAGGGTGACTGTTACTTGGGATATGCTATTTTATTCACCAAATATTGCACAAAAATTTTAGTAAGTAAAATTTCAAAGCGATTAAACTTATATAATAGTCATTAAACCTAATTAATCCATCCTATAAAAATCTTATATATATATAACTTATATATATATATATATAT
>NW_018189998.1:0-341 GCF_001263595.1 Phalaenopsis equestris
CCTTGTTCGAAGAAACCCCTCGTCGATTCAAAGTCCTTCTCTTCAGTCTCTACTGTTCATACAGAAGCCACTTCTATAATCCCAAGAAGTCCACTCAAGGACTTTATTGTTGCAGATCAATCCTTAAGTCGTTGGTTCGGATTTGGCAAGTAGAACCGTGCGCGGCCAGGCCTTCATTGTTCTAATTTAGGTTGGGAACAAGAAATCGTTGGTTCACCTGTGAGACGAATTGTGACACTCAGAGAACTCCAAGAACCTTCGCCAGTTCTACACCGCCCTAGCCTTTTACCCTTGGCATCTCCTCTTCCTCGTCTCACAAATCTAGCCGCAGAGGACTCCCA
>NW_018189999.1:0-341 GCF_001263595.1 Phalaenopsis equestris
TAGTGAAATTCAAATCTTTTAAGGCCTATCCAGATATAGTAGTCCTCACCTAAGAAAAATATGGATTAAATAAGATCATGAAAGTAAAAGAAAAATAAAAAGAAATAGAAAAAGAAATGGAAAAGAAATAGAAAAAATAAAAAGAAAAGAAGTATAAAAAAGGGAGGAGAAGCTTTAGGAATATAACCCAACTAAAAAATTGTTTCACTTGAATCTTTCTAAGGAAGAAGACTTAAGATAAATTCTTTGCCTAATTTTTAAAAGTATTAGTAAAAATTATTTTTAATATAGTTTTCATAAATTCAAAAATTAATATTTTTCTAAAAATCCAAAGTTTGGGG
>NW_018190000.1:0-341 GCF_001263595.1 Phalaenopsis equestris
TACTGTTATTTCTAAAGTCATGAGTAAGATAATTGTGAATAGGTTGTAACCTCATCTCTCATATATCATCACACCTCAGCAATCTGCTTTCATTAAAGGCAGTGATATGACTGATAACTTCCTCTTAGCTCAGGAGATGATTGAAGATATGGACAAAAAATGTAGGGGAGGCAACATGGTCTTTAAATTGGACATTAAAAAAGCTCTTGATACTATTAATTGGGATTTCATCAACAATATTTTGCAAGCAAAAGGCTTCCACCAGGAATTTTGCTTACTCATTAAGAGATGGTTATCTAATAACCATTACAGTGTGATGGTTAATGGTAAAGCTCATGGTT